>NW_017264932.1:767382-882130 GCF_001329695.1 Rhodotorula graminis WP1 | reverse complement strand
GGGGGGGAACCGGTGTGAGCGACGGGTGCCTCGAACGGCGGCAAGAGAGGGAAGGGGAACTCGCGACGCACCCGACAAGGTTGGTAAAGTCGCCCAGGAACCAGCTGACGAGGAACGGGAGCGCAAGGCCCTCGCACGAGCCGTTCTTGAAGTTGAGGTAGACCTGCGGCGACTGGGCGAACAGCCACGTGACGATGCTGACCACGCCGAGCGAGCTCGACACGGTACCCCAGTCGACACTGACGAGCATGCCGGGCCCTGCACGGAAGGACGCGAGGTCAGGTGAGCCGCGAGGAAGACGGAGGAGGAGGCGGGGGGACGGGCGCACCTGCCTGGGACCGTGAGGGCGAGCGATGTACCTGCCGGGAGCGAGGGTCAGTCCAGTGCACGCGTGGACGGTGGTGCGAGGGACGCACCTGCTTATCGAGTGGAGCTGGTCGACGCGGGGTGCCGAGACGAAGGCTGGCGATTCGGCGAGGACGACAGGCGCGAGTCGGTGTGCTCGCGGGCCGATTCAAGTGCGGTAGAAGGAGTGACTGGGTCGTGTGTGTAGCCTGGCGCAGCCGGGGCGAGGTGAGCGGACGAGGTCAAGCCGCCGTGCGAGAGGGAGCTCGAGCGAGACGACTCGTCGTGGGAAACGGCGGACGACGATGATGAATCGCAAAGCTGGCACTACGACAAACTAGGACACAGAGAGTGGGTGTGCGCCTGGCAGGCAGGCAAAAAAGGGGGTGGGAGAACTAGAGGGGGGAGACAGAGAAGAGCGAACACCAAGACCAAGCGGAACCTCCTTCCTCCCTCCTCGCCCGCCCGACGACGAGCCACGCGCTTCGCACGCTCACGCCGGCTCGGCCGTGAAGCCGTGCACGAGCGCAGCCACCGCCGCCGCCTGCTCCTCGGGCACGTCCACCTCGACGTCGCCGCGCTCAGACCGGCTGCACTCGCAGTCGCCGTCGCACTCGCTGTCGCTGCACCCGCTCGACTCCTCGTGCGCCGCGGTCGACACGTCGAGCCCGGTGCCGAGCCCGAGCCCGAGGTCGAGCTTGAGGCCGCCCCACGCCGCTTGGACCGCGGCGTCGACGTCGGGCTCGTCCTTGGGGATGGTCGGACGCGGCGACGGCTGGACGGTCGACCGGGTTGCGCTCGCCGCGAGCTGTGGCGACATGAGGCCGGCAGCGTTGGCGCCGTTGGCGGTCGACAGGCGGCGGTTGGTCGTGAGACGAGGCGAGCGACCCGTCCCGGGCGACGAGCGGTCGAGGTTGAGGAAGGCCGACGACGGCGACGCGCGCGCGAACGCCGGGTCGATGCCCGGGTAGGGCGGGATGTAGGCCGCGAGGCCACCGTGCTGGTGCCCGCCGAGACCGCTCAAGCCGCTCAGGCCCGAGCCGACGCCGATGTCCGGCACGTGCAGGTCGCCGTTGGGCGAGCCGGACGCGACCGACGTGGCCGCCGACGACGGGAACGAGCCATGGAGGTTGTAAAGGGCGTGCGTGTGCGCCGAGGCTGCGACGGCGTCGGCGGCCGCTTGTTGCTCGGCGGCGGCGGCGGCGGCGGCGGCAGCGGCGGTCGCCGCCTTGCCCTTCTTTGGCGGGCGAGGCTTGCGGGCGGCGGCCTTCTTGGGCTTGGCGGCCTTGGGCGGTGGCGGTGGTGGCGGCGTCGGGATCGCGATTGCGAGCTCGTCGGGCCCGGGCGAGTCGAGCTCGTCGTCCTCCTCGTCGTCGTTGGTGATGGGCCCGTTCGGGCCCTGGCAGATGGCCTGGTGCCGCGTCAAGGTCGCCTTGCGCGAGAAGCTCTTGTGGCCGCACATCTCGCACGCGAACGGCTTGAGGCCGGCGTGGATGCGCCGATGCCGGGCGAGCGACGACGAGTCGGAAAAGAGCCGGCCGCAGTCCTGGCACGCGTGCGGCTTCTCGCCCGAGTGGACGCGCATGTGAACCGTCAACGCCGAGCGCTGTATGACAGGGAAGAGAGCGAGTCAGTGACCGAGAACGAGGGCACGAGAAAGAGAGAGAGAGAGAGAGAGAGAGAGAGGGAGGCGCACCTGAATAAACGACTTGTTGCACCCGTCGTGGTGGCAGACGAAGGGCCGCTCGCCCGTGTGGATGCGGTAGTGCCGCAGGAAGTCGCTCTTGCGCGCAAACTTCTTGTCGCAGCCGATGATCGGACACGGGTGCGGGTTGTCGTCGTCGCCCTTGAAGCCGGCCGCCGCCTCGCGCGCCGTCGGCCCGCCGCCGGGAGGCGCAAAGTCGGACGCGCCGGGCGCCGTGCCGTTCGGGTTGCGCGGTGTCGGCGCCTGCGGGTTGAAGACGGGCGGGTGGATGTGGGTGTGGGTGCGCGGCCGGTTCTTGCCCTGGCTGCCGTCGTTCGACAGCGCCGGCGACATGCCCTTGTCGGACCTGCCGCCGGCAGGTTGAGGCGTGCCGGCAGGCGAGGCAAAAGGCGAGGCAAAAGGCGAGGCCGAGACCGAGCCGGCGATGTCGGGCAGGTGCGAGGGAAGGGCCGTCGGCGGAGGTGCGGCGGCGGCGGCGGCGGCGGCTGCTGCTGCTGCGGCGGCGGCACCCTTGGTCTGCTTGGGCTTTGCCGCCTTGGCCTTGGCCTTGCTCTTGGTCGCCGCCGACTTCTTGGCCGTCGCCTTCCTCGACGACGCGCGAGAGGTGGACGCGACGGGCTCGAGCGACTGCGAGTCGTCGTGCATCTGGCCGTACGCGGCGAGCGACGGTTCGACCTCGACGCCTGCGTCGTGGTGGAGGTGGTGCTGCTGCGGCTGCTGCTGGTGCTGGTGCTGCTGCTCGAGGGCGGCGGTGGTCGGCGGGAGGTCGCCCGTCGTCGACATGGGCGTGTCGAGGAGGCCGTTGATGCCGAACAGGTGCTTGACCTCGTCGAGCTGCGGGTGGTTGGCCGTCGGGCCGTCGGCGACAGGGAGCGTCGCGGTCGCGAGCGATTGGAGCGACGGGTCGATGGCGTTCAGGTCGAGGTCGACGTCGGGCGTGGCAGACACGGACCCGCCGAGGTCGGCGTCGCCGTCGCCGCCAACGTCGACGTTGCCGAGTGTCGCCTCGACGTCGACGTCGACGTCGACTGGCAGGTCGCCCGCCTGCTCGGGTTGCGCCGAGCCCGGCTTAGACGCCGTCCCGGCCGCGCCGCCCTCGCCCTGCTGCTGCTGCTTGTGCTCCTTGTCGCGCTGCTGCTGCTGCTGCGCCGCCGCCGCCGGGTCCGTCTCGCGCAGGAAGTTCTCGAACGAGAAGTCGCCCGACGCGCCGTAGGTCGCGATGTCGCCGAGCGGGATCGAGTAGTCGCCGGCGCCGGCGTCCATGCCCATGCTGCCGAGGTCGAGGCCGCTGCTGCTGCTGCCGCCGCCAACGGCGCCCGAGGCGGACGACGACGAGACGGCGCCGGCCGGGTTGGTGAGGGCGAACGCGTCGTCGAGCGAGTCGAGCCCGCCGTCGTCGTCTGCGGCGCCTGCCGCGCCCTGCCCGCCCTTGGCCTTCTTGTGCCCGTGCGTCGGGCTCTCCATCGACAGCGCGCCGCCCTTGCGCTTGGTGCCGCTCCCGCCAGCCGACCCGCTCGCGCCCGCGTGCGCGCCCGCCTCGTCGTCGCCCTCGCCGCCGTTCAAGAACGCGTTGTAGAGCGCCTCGGCATCGTCGTCACCCTGCCCTGCGCCGTACCCGCCGCCGCCGGTCCCTGCTGCACCGCTCCCGCCGCCGCTCCCGCCGCCGGCGATGCTGGCGCCCGTGCCGGCGAGCATGGCGGCCTGGTCGTCGCCGCCGGCCATGCCGCGCGGATGTGCGGCCGTCGTGAAGGAGGTGAGCATGGTCTGGGCGGCCTGGGGCGTCAAGGCGGCGCGGGCCGAGGTCGCGACGGCGGCGCGGCGGCCGCGAGACGCGCGGCGCGAGGTGCTGAAGGCGTTGGCGAGCGACATGGTCGTGCCGAGGTCGTGCAGGTGCCGGGGCGAGCCCTGGGAGGGCCTAGGCGGGCGAGAGGAGGGAGGGCCGAGGAGGGAGAGGGGTGGCGCGGGTCGGTCGGCGACGACGGGGGGCGACGGCGACGAGGGCGCGAGCGAGAGAGGGGGCGGCCGCACGAGGCACTGTCGGGAAGAGGTGGTCGGGCGTGTGGTGATGGCTGCAAGAGAGCTGGTGGTGCTGCAAGCCCCGCCCCGGGTGTGGTGGTGCTCCCTCAACAAGAGGCGATGAGGCGGGTCGCTCTCGCTGTTTGGCTGGCCGAGGGGTGGCGAAGGGTCAGCGGCTGAGGTGTGGCAGAGGGGGCGGGGCCAGTCGGGCGGGCTCACTCGAGTAGTCGGCGCTGTTGCGGGCTGCGAGGGCCGTCGTCGGATAGCCGAGAAGCGGGGGTGGGAGCTGCAAGGAGGGGGAGGGCACGAGCTCGACGAGGCGGGAGAGGTGACGACGTCCACTTCCGCTCACTCATGAGTCCATCTCTGTGCAGCTCTCTCTCGCTCTCAGTCTCTCTCTCGCTGTGCACAACAAGCTGTCCGTCAAGCTGCAGGTCCCCCTCCAACCTCGTCGAGAGACGCTACGCCGCCCTCACGGCCCGCTCGATCCTCGCACAGCAGTTGAGCAGCTGCAGCTCCTCGTCCGCCCCGTCCGTCAACGCCTTGTCGGCCAGACCGAGGTCGAGCGCGATGCTCGCCTTGGCGCGCGCCGGCACGAGCGGGTCGAGGATGACGAGGTCGTGCAGCTGCGCGCGAGAGGGAGAGAGTCAGTCCGTGCCGCGCATGAGAGAGGCGGGCTTGTGCGCACCTGCGACAGGACCTGGACGGCCGAGTAGCCCTCACGCGACACCTTCTCGACCGCGGCCCTCACCGTGTCGAACGCGCTCGCGCCCGCCGCTCCCGCCGGCTTCATCTCGACGTCGTCGTCGCCCTCGTCGTCGTCGCCGTGCCGCACGCCGAGCGCCCTCCCGAGCTCGTTCATGACGCCGTCCGGCACGACACCGCCGATCTCTTGCACGCCGACGGGGCTGATGGGCTCGCCCGTCGCGGTGGCGAGGCGCGACGCCGACTGCAGGTACGTGATGGCGCGGCGCAGGTCGCCGTCCGAGGTGCGGATCAGGGCGGCGAGGGCCTGCAGGGGGCGGGGCAGAGGGGACGGTGTGGGTCAGGGCGGGTGACAGAAGGGACAAGCGAGAGAGGGGACGCACGTCGTCCGGGCAGTCGACCTTCTCGGCGAGGCAGATGTCGCGCAGGCGCGCCTCGGTCGACGTCGTGTCGAGCGGCTTGAAGCGGAACTTGGAGCAGCGCGACGTGATGGGCTCAATGATGCTGCTCGTGCGCGTGCGTCAGTCGATCCGAGCTGCCGGTCAGAGAGAGAGAGAGAGAGGGGACGTACCGAGTCACGTAGTTGCAGATGAGGCAGAAGCGGGTGATCTTGGAGTAGGTCTCCATGATGCGGCGCAGGGCCGACTGGGCGTCCTGCGTCATCGAGTCGGCCTCGTCGAGGATGATGATCTTGAACGCGGGCGCGTTGAAGTTGCTGCGGGCGGCGAGCAGGGCGGTCAGTGTCGACGAAGCTCGTAGAGGGAGGGGTGGCTCGGACGCACGGGTCGTGGTTGGTCGTGACGGTCGTCTTGGCAAAGTTCTTGATCTTGTCGCGCACGACCGAGATGCCGCGCTCGTCGGACGCGTTCAGCTCGAGGACGCGCGAGCGGTACAGGTCGGGTCCGTACATCTGCTTGCACAGGGCGAGGATGGTCGACGTCTTGCCCGTTCCTGGCGGACCGTAGAAGAGCATGTGCGGGAGCTGCGGGGTCGACAAGGAGGGTGAGCAGTCGGATCGGGAGGTGGGGAGGAGGAGGGGGGACGGACGTTGCTCGAGCCGAGGGTCTTTTTGAGGACCTGGACGGTGTGGTCCTGGGCCGACACCTCCTCGAGGTTCTTGGGGCGGCTGCAGGCGGGCAGAGAGGTGAGTGAGCGAGGTACGACGAGGCCAGTCGAGGGGGAGAGGGGGGGGGGGACGCACTATTTCTCGACCCAAGGCTGGTTGGCCGGGTCGACAAAGTGGCGGGGACCTGCACCGAGGCCCGAGCCCTTGAAGACGGGAGCTGGAGCGGGCTTTGCGGTGCTGGTCGAGGGTTCGGGAGCCGAGTCGGGGTTGGCGGACGTCGACGAGGTGGACGGGGCGGGCTTGTTCTTGTTGGCGGCTGCGGCGCGCATCATGGCAAAGGCGTCCTTCTTGCCGTCCATCGTGGGCAGGTCTGGCACGGTCTGGTGGTGGGAGGAGGGGGTCGAGCTGATGAAGTCGCGCCGACGAGAGAGAGACGCGCCGTTCCCTCTCTGTCTCCCTCCCACTCGCTCCAGTTGGCACAGCTGCCACGCGCACACGCGCACTGGACTCGCACACGATGGCCACCTCCACCGAGCCATCCACCCCGACTCACCGTGCGCTCCCCCTCGCTCCTCGTCCTCGACGCGTCCACTCGCGACCAAACCTCGCTCACTGTGCCCGTCCCTGCCCCCACAGCAGCCCCGTCGAGCTCACAGCCCACCAGCTCGGCGTGCCCCTCGACCGCCAACACGACCGCAGAGCGCAACTCCAAGCCCACCTCGACCTCGTCCTCGTCCGCCCTCAAGCCCGACAACACGGCCACCGCTGCCACCCTCGTCCTGTCCGACTCGTCGAGCGACGTCGAGGGCGCCTCTCCCGCCCACTCGTCGCGCGACACCGACACCGACATGCGCGACGCGAGCCCGTCCACCTCGTCCACCCGCCGCCAGGAGGCCAACGCCAGCCTCAAGCGCAAGGGCACCGGTGCGTCCTGCCTTGCTCTGGAACCGTCTGGCTGCACGTGTGTCTTCGGCGCGTCAGCAGCCCCGCGGCGGCTCAAAGCGGCAGGCTCACCTCCTTCCGCTCCTCGCAGATGCCTCTTCCTCCTCGGCCCAACCCGCCTCGAAGAAGGCCAAGGCCGCCTCATCGTCCAAGTCGGGCACCGACAGCAAGAAGGTCAAGAAGGCCGACGAGGACGACAAGCCCAAGGGCGGCGCGGCGCTCGTCGAGCTCAAGGGCAGCAAGCTCGAGTTCAAGCAGAAGGCCGTCGCCATCAACCTTACCATGAGCTACCTGGGCGGTGCGTCCCTCGCGTTCTCCTTGTCGGTCTCTCCGTCTTCCATGAGGCGAAGGAGCTGACTCAAACGCTTTCGACGGCACGCAGAGATGACCGCCTTCCTCGATTACGCCGTCAAGCACCTGCTGTCGTCCTCGGACGCCAAGCTCGACGAGTACCCCAAGGCGCACCACCCTCTCATCGCCAAGCTCGTGCATGAGTCGTCCGTCCTCCTCTCTCCTCGTCTCTCCCCCCATTCTCGCGCTCGACCCGCCGACTCACTCACCCGTCCGTGCACCCACAGGCCCAACATGCTCGACGGCGTCTTCCGCTTCGTCAAGCGCACGCTCGCGACGTCCATCGCTGGCGGCATGATCACCCTCGCCGACTCGCAGGACGAGAACGCCGCCGAGGAGCTCGACGAGGTCGAGATCGGCAGTGCGTCCCTCACTTCCCGCTTGACGGGTCCGAGGTCTGCCTCAGCATCATGCCTAACATCCTCACTCTCCCTCCCGCAGAGCGTATCCCGACGGCCCCGCTCAAGGCGCTCATCGCGCAGCTCGCGACCCGCACCAACTACGGCATCGCGCTCAACGACGTTGACGACCTGCCCGAGGGCGTCAAGGGCGTGCCCGCCGCGCTCCAGATCTGGATCTGGGAGGTCAAGGACGACGACATGCTCCCGAGCGAGATGAGGTCGAAGCTCGAGAGGAGGAGGAGGGAGAGGGAGGAGGTGCGTCCTCGCGTCCACTGTCTCTCTCGAGCGGCCCGCGGTCGTCACGAGCCGCAGACAGTCACTGACCTCGCGTCCTGGGTGCCTCGCTGCAGGTCAAGACGGCGGCCGTCGCGCTCTTCCACGCCCTGTCCGAGTCGGAGCAAGCTGCGGTCCTGAGCGGCGATGCCAAGGCCGGCCCGTCCACGTCCTCGTCGACGACGACCAAGGACAAGGGCGCGGCCAAGGGCAAGGGCAAGGCGGCCGCCGCCGACGAGTCGGACGCCGACAACGAGGGCGACGGCTCGGGCTCGGCGGCGGCGAAGAAGAAGGCCAAGGGCAAGGGCAAGGAGAAGGAGAAGGTCAAGGGCGAGGGCGAGGGTGAGACGGGCGAGGGCGGCACCGAGGTCAAGTGCAAGTCGCACAAGAAGAAGGAGAAGAAGGAGCCGACCGAGGAGGAGAAGCGCGACGCCGAGGTGCGCTCGAACCCTCTCTCTCTCTCTCTCCCTCGTGCCGCCTCTCGCCGCCCCCGACACTGACCCTCTCCCTTCTTCCCTCGCGTCGCCTGCAGGAGAAGGCCCGCATCAAGGCCGAGAAGGAGGCCGACAAGGAGCTCAAGCGCCAGAAGAAGGCCGACGAGGACGCCAAGAAGCTCGAGCGCAAGGCCGAGAAGGACCGCGTCAAAGCCGAGAAGGAGCGTGTTCGGCTCGAGAAGGAGGAGGAGGAGAAGCGCAAGTCCCAGGTGCGTCGCTTCGTCGTCCCTCTCTCCGTTCCGTCCATCTTGATTGAGAAGGTCGTACTGATGAACTCGTCGATGTGTGCGCAGGCCAAGAAGAAGCAGACCAACATGTTCAGCAGCTTCTTTGTCAAGCCCACGTCGTCGCCGGCGCCCGAAGCTGCTGGTCCAGGTGCGTCGCGACCGCTCGGACCCACCTCCATCGTCGACTGGACTGACCCTCGCCCCTCTCGCCCACAGCCGACTCGCCCAAGCCGGGCAAGCCGCCCAAGAGCAAGGAGTCGGACTTTGACCGCGTCTTCCACCCGTTCACGGTCCGCGAGAAGGTCACGGTCGCGCCCGTCAACGCGTTCCTCAAGGACGACTCGGCCAAGGTCGACGTCGCCCTCGACAGCATGCCGGACCTCACGCTCAAGGGTCCGTCCCTCATCCTCTCTTTCAAGCGTCGGGACCCTGAGCAGGAGTACTGACACGACTCGAGCGCGCAGACTCGCTGGCCGAGTTCCTCTCGACCGCATCGCCTCGCCGCATCCCTGTCTACGACCCTCACCCTTGCCCGCCCGTCAACGTGCGCCAGTGCGTCGTCGCCATCAACGACTCGACCCTCACCTCGTCCGACACGACCGTCTACTACTCGCTCCTCGAGGACCGCTCCAAGGTCCGCGTCAAGCTGTTCAAGTTCCACTCGGACGTCCGCCCGGGCTACGTCGGTACCTGGACCAAGACGTCGCACGTCGTCGGTCCGCGCACGCCCTTTGCCCGCGAGACGGCGCTCCTCAACTACGCCGTCGACTCGGACGACGAGTGGGAGGAGGAGGTCGACGACCCGGACGCAGAGGACGTCGGGTCGGACGGTGGAGCGCGCTCGGACGAGGAGGGCGGTGCGGCGGGCACGGGCGCCGAGAGCGAGGCCGACTCGTGGCTCGCCGACGACGACGAGATCGAGTACGAGGCCGGGTACGACGCCGACGGCGACATCGCCATGCTCGACGCCGAGGGGCGCGGGTTCGGCGGCGACGACGACGACATCATCGTCGTCGAGAGCGAGAAGGAGCGTCGCCAGCGCGAGCGCGACGCCAAGAAGAAGAAGGTCGAGCGCGAGCGCAAGAAGAAGGAGCGCGAGGCCAAGAGGGGCCCGATGCTGCCCGTCGCCAAGGGCTTGTGCTGGCAGCACGATGTCGGCACCGTCGAGGACGTCGTCTTTGAGCCGATGCGCATCCAGTTCCTCAACGGTGCGCCCCCTCTCGCTCTCGTCGTCTCGATCGAGCGCGCCGACCTGACCCTCTTTCGCCCCCTTTGCAGATGCCGCGTCCGGCCTCAACCCTTTCACCTGGGTCTCCAAGCCCACCACGGCGCCTGCCGCATCATCTGGTGCGCCTGCTTCGTCGATGCCGAGCTCGACCAAGGCCAAGGGCAAGGAGAACGTCGCCCTCGCCGCCGCAACGCCGGCCGCCTCTTCTACCCTCTCGAGCACGGCCGTCGCTCCCGCCTCAACGACCAAGGCCAACTCGATCACGCCCGCCACGACCGCGCCGAGCGACGGCGCCGTCAACACGCTCAAGGCCAAGCGCGCGCCGCCCAAGATGCCGTTCCCGGCCGAGCACCTCGCGCGCTTTGTGCGCCACGTGCACGGCTCGACCAAGTCGCGCATGGTCCTCGTCGAGCTGTTCGTCGACCAGATGAAGGACGAGGGCGTCGTCATCAACAAGAACACGGTCGACGCCAAGTTCCGCGACCTCGGGACCAAGAAGGTCAAGGGCAAGCTGCAAGTCTCCGAGGACGTCTTGGTGCGTCCCGCCCCTCTCATTACCCTCTCTCAAAGGGCGGGACACTGACTCGAGCCTGCACGTTCGACAGGTTCAGGCCGGCGTCAGCCCCGACGAGTGACAGCGGCGCCCGGTCCTCGTCCTCCTTTCCCTCTTTCCTCTCGGTTGGTGTTCATAGGGTTCCGCCGTCTCTCTCTCTCTCCTCCCCTTTGCATACGTACCCCTGTAACTCTAGACCCGCTTGCTTTGCCCTCGACCCTTTGGTGGTTGCCCGCGGGAAAGCGACGAGGCGGTGCTTGCCGGCTCCGGCACCCGAACTTGGCTCGACCGTCGACGCGCCTTGTCGATATCGGCGTATCGCCCTTTTCAGGCGCAAGGCCGTCGGCATGCCTTGCTTGGCGGCCGCTCGCTCGGCAGCCTCCTCCGCACGATTCAGAGCGGGTCACCTCTGGCTCCCCTCTCGCTCTCGACACTCGCACGCTTGCTTCTCAGCTTCGTGCCTCTCTGCTGCGCTCTAGCCCTTCTCGCACCTGTACACCCGCCTTTGCCCTTCTCAACGCATGCCAACCGCGAGCGGTGCGTGCCCTCCTCCTCCTCTCCTTCTTCTCGGCGATTCCGGTTTGCCCGAGAAGCAGGAGAACTGACCTGCAGAACGTCCACAGACTTCATCTGTCGACTTCGTGAGCTCGAGGCGGACCGCCAACGCATCGAGCTCAGCCAGGCGCTCCTCCAGGGCGAGGTGCGAGCGTTCTCGCACGAGGTCGCACGAGGTGAGCAGCACCTCTCGTACTTTCTCCTCTTCCTTCGACTAGAACTGACATCGATGACCAACGTGCAGCCGCTCAGAGCGACCCGAACATCCTGGGCCTCCTCCAAGCCGAGGCGAGGGCCTTGCTTCCTCTCGCCGCGCCGCTCGACCCGCCCGAGCAGCTCACGATCGACAGCGGCGACTTTATCATCGGTACCTTCGACGAGGACGTCATCCTGCCGTCGAGCCTGCCCTTCCTCGACCTCAGCCCGCCATTCGGCGCGACTGGCGACGACGCCGCCGCACCGACCTTCCCTCCCCTCGTCGACATTCCCGACCTGCCCTTCCCCGACGCCGTCATGAGCCTCCCCACCAGCTCCTTCGGTTACGACGCCCATGCCCTGTCAGTCAGCACCTCGGCGCCGAGCACCATTTCGTCGTCCCCACGGTCGTCGTTCTGCTCGCCCGTCTTCTCGCCCATGGACGTCGCAGCGAGCTCGTTCGGGACCGACTGGACATCGTCGTACTACTCGTCGGGCTCGACCGGCGCCGTCTCGCACGCCGGCGCGTCGTTGACGAGCGGCTTCGCGCTCGTGCCGCCGAGGTTTGCGCACGCGCCCTTCGACGCGCACCTCGAGGCGCTCGTCGCGAGCTCGTCGACGCTCGAGCGGGTGCCCTCGCGAGCGGGCAAGGTCAAGTGCGAGTCGCAGGCCGGCGACGTGCGCTTTGACCCGCTCGCCACGTCAACCTCGGTCCGCCGTCGCCAAAGCTCTTTCGGGTCCAGCACATCGCCCGACATTCCTGTGCGCTTCCCTCTCTCTCTCGAGTCCGTTACTTTCGGGCCGAACCTCACACGTCTTGCTCGTCCAGGTTTCGCCAGAGCTCGAGCCGGCGTTGCACAAGTCGACCGCGTGCTCGAGCAGGGCTCGGTCGATGCGTCAAGCCGTCAAGGGCGCGACGACGTCAACCGCGGTCAAGAAGAATGACGAGCACATGTTCGCTGTCTACATCCAGGTGTGTCGTCATCGTGTTCCTCGCCCGCTCGAGAACCCGCCTGACTCTTCCTCCTCGACTCGAACAGGGTGTCGGCAAGACGGGCGAGACGTCCCTCACCCGCCTCTATCTCGACCACTCGTCGCTCGACCCGACCTCGCCCCTCGGCTGCACCGTCACCGGCGACACGCTCTACACGGCGAGCTCGTTCGCCCGCGACTGCGAGCGCGCGAGCGTCTACTCGTTCTTCACGGCGTCGCGCGCCCAGTGGGTCGTCGAGTTCTCGCTCGCCGGGCCCGCCATCGTGCCCGTCACAAGCTCGTCGAGCGACACGACGACCACGGCGGCGGCGACCAGGACGTTCGTCCACTTCCTGCCCGGCGACCTCGTCGTCTCGCCGTCCCTGCCGCTCGGTTCGCGCGAGTGGTGGCGCCTGCAGGAGTGCCGAGGCGCGCATGCCGGCTACCCGGGCGGCGCATGGACGGCGAGGTACGACGACGAGGCGGCGACAGCGAGCGGCGGCGCAGGAGGAGGAGCGGAGAAGCGCCGGCCCGCGAGGATCCTCGCGCACTTCCTCAAGTGCTGCCCGGTCGACGACGCCGATGGCGAGTGGTCGCTCATGAAGCTGGCGCGGCTCATGAAGAAGTAGCCGGTCTCTCGAGCCCTCGAGGTGCGCTCGCTCCCCTCCTCTTCTCTCGTCCTTCGACCGGACGACGCACTGACCCTCTCCTCCTCTCGCAGTCTTTCTCTCTCCCTCTCTTCTCCTCTCGCACTGTCTGTATCGCCGTCGAGTACCTCTGCAGCACGAGCAGTTCCTGTGGCCGCATGTTGTTGTACACGAACCTCTCTTTCTCCCTTTGCGACCCTCTCGAGAGCAAGGACGTGCGAGAAAAGAGAGAGAGAGCAGCGACAGCGCGAGTTGCACAGAGAGTGCTACTCGTCCTTGCCCTGCTCCACCTTGACCGCCTTGCCGTACGCGTCGTCGCGGAACCTCGCGCCGCGGTTGATGCTCTTGACCTTCTTGACCTTGCGGCTCGTGCGCTCGGGCAGCATCTCGGCGCGCGCCTCCGCTCGAACGGCGGCCCACTCGGCGTCGTCGAGCCCGGCGCACCGCTGCAGGAGCGTCGCGAGGTACCCGACGTCGCGCGTCTCGCGCTGGGTCATCCACGCCGGCGGGCTCGGCGTCGTCGTCGTCCCGTCCTCGCCGACGCCCTCGACCGCGACAGCCTCCTCTGCGCCCTGCCCCTGCTCGCTCGACGCCTCGACAGCACCGGCCTCGGCGCCCCTCCACAGGCCGACGCGCATCTTGCGGCCCTCGAGGATCGTCCGGATGAGCTCGACGCCCTGCGGGCCGCCCATGACGGCCCCTCTGCGCCTCCTCGCCTGTTCGCGCTCGTCGTACACGTCCACCTCTCGCGCGGCGTCCCGAGCACCGCCCCGCCCGGCCGTCGTGCGCGCGAGCGCCTCGTCGCTGAGCCGGCCGCGCTCCCACAGGCGCACGAGGCCGAGCACGACGGCGGCGTGCGTGCGCGCGTCGGGCTCGATGCGGTGCACGCCAAACGTCTCGAGGACGACGGCGGTCGCGGCCCAGTCGCGGCGCAGGACGAACAGGTCGAGGAACAGGTTGAGGACGGCGGGCGAGAGGGACGAGGGGCCGTCGGTCGTCGACAGGATGCGCGACGGGCGGTGGTGCGTCGCGGCGAGGCGGGACGAGAGGGCCGAGCGGAATAGGGTGCGCGAGGGAGGGGAGGGGAGCTCGGCGTAGGGGAAGGGCGCGACGGCGTGCAGCGGGCTCGAGTGCGACCGGCCGCGCTGTCGGCGCTCGGCCTCGGCCCACAGCTTGGCCTTGACGGCGAGCGCCCACGACGCCTCGCGGCGCTCGAGCGCGAGGGCGTCGAACTGGGCCCACAGGCCCCAGAACGACGCCCACCGACGGCGGTGCAGCTCGGTGCGGAGGAGCGCGTTGACGAGGTCGGCCGAGGGCGACAGGCCGTGCTCAGTTGCGACGGCGACGAGCTTGTACGCCGGGTCGCGCGTCGCGATGTAGGTCGTACCGGCGGCAAAGTGATGGAGGAGGGCGAGGTACGGGTCGGCGGGAGGAGGACGGCGCCGAGGGGGAGGGGCGGTGTCGTCGGGCGAGGAGGGAGCGAGGTCGCGCCGCTTGGCCGAGGCGCGCTCGTGCGCCTCGTACAGCGCTCTCCAGGTCGAGAAGAGGTGCTGCGCGGCGCGGACGTCGCCCTCGGACGCCTTTGCCGAGATGGCGAGGGCCCACAGGCGGGGCGAGCCCGGCTGGCCCGAGTCGAGCGTGGCGCGGTAGGCGTCGAGGACGTCGACGAGCCAGTCGCTGCGACCCATGCGCTTGAGGACGTCGAGGACCGTCTCGAGCATGGCCTCGTCGACGTCCTTGCCGCCGTCGCGCTTGTCGCGCAGCATGCCGTCGCTGATCCAGGCGAGGACCTTTGCGAGAACGTCGGGCTGGAGGACGAGGTCGTGGTGCGACATGCGGAGGAGGCGCGACGCCAACTTTGGCGTGACGACGTAGCCCTGGGCGTGCATGGCGGCGGCGGCGTCGCGAGCGAGTTTGGGCTGGCGGTACTGGCAGAAGAGCCACGCGAAGCCGTCGACGGTGCGCGACGAGAGGCGGTCGTTGCCACGGCGTGCGAGCGCGTCGAGGAAGGTCTGGAGCGCTCGACGGGGCTTGTTGGTCGCGAGGCTGTCGACCATGGCGTCGCGGATCTGGGCGAGGGTGAGGACCGGCGGCGACTTGGACCTCGCGCTCTTGGGCACAGGGTGCAGCTCGCCTTTGTGGAGCTCGTTGACAGCGTCGAGAGCTGGCGCAGCTCGGTGCGGTGCCGAGGGCGGCGAGACGACGGGAGGACGAGGTGATGAGGCGGTGCTTGATGACGAGTACGGCGACAGGGGTGGCGGGCAGGGGCACAGGCGAGCCGCAAGGGCTCTGACAGCCCTGCTGGTCGCACTGGCGGTGCTCAAGCGGCAGCTCATGCCGCGAGCCGAGTGTTGCGAGAGCAACAAGTACCTCGGCCGTCGCACTCGCCTCGCACCTCCTCCCACCTCGCGCTCGCAGCTCAGGGCAGGCAGAGCTGTACCGCAAGTACTGCTTCAGCTCGCGAGCCATGCTGTCGCGTTCGTCGCGTGCTCGTCGCGGTCGCTCGCCTCGTCCTGCTCATCTCCAAGCTCGCCCCTGTCCGCCGGACTCTCAGCTCCGGTCCGTCCGCCTAGAGCGGAGAGGCGTGAGCACCGCACCCGCTTTGGCCTCGTGACCCCCCACCCGCCCGCGTGCGAGCAAGTGGCCCCACGCGCCTTGTCCTCCGCTCGCAACACTATCTCGCCTCGCTCTGCGCTTCTGCACGGCTGCGCTCGATGGAGAGGCGACACTCGGCTGCGCTCAGTAGACCGTCGACCCCGCCGGTGCGCCCCTCTCTCTCGTCGCCGCTCGCGGCCGCGAACTCTCACGACCCGCACCTGACCCGACTCGGCTCTCTGCAGATCCGCCCGCTGCCCGTCAGGCCAGCAGTGGGCACCTACGCCTCCAAGCCGTCGGCACCGCCGCCCCACCACGTCCGCTTCTCGCCCTCGCCCTCGCGCGCGCCGTCGCCGACTCGCGCTCCTTCGCCCACCCTCTCCCGCTCGTCGACCGCCGCGTCAGCACGCCCTTTGTCCCGCATTGGCTCGACACCTGCTCCACCACGTCCAGCCCTCGCGAGACTCAGTACCTACACCTCATCGACGACCGGCGTCCGCCCGCCCTCGCCCGCCCGCTCGACGACCTACCCTCCGACCCCTCTCGCGCGCCTCTCGACCCCGATCAACCCGTGGCGCCCACCGTCCGGCGCTCCTCGTTCTCCTCTGCGCCGCGAGCCGACCAACACGTGGGACCTGCGTCGCCCGACGACGCACCCGGCGCTCAACCGCCCGTCGAGCCTGTACACCTCGCGCCGCACGGGCCTCGCGACCCCGCCGCCGTCGCGCCCCGTCTCGGGCACGAGCAGCACCGGCCGCTCGACGACGTCGTTCCAGCCCGTCCCGCCGCACCTCGCCTTCATCGACCCGTCGATCCCGCCCGCGTCCGTTACCGGCGTCCACCCCGAGGGCGCCGTCCTCGCGCGCAGCAACCTGTTTGTCGCGCGCGGCAAGGCCCGCCTCGGCGTCGCGTACTGGGAGTACGTCGCCGTCACGCGCGCGCAGCAGGTCCTCGAGGCGTACGTGCCCGAGGTGCGCGACCGGTGCGCGGCGGCGAGGCAGGGCGGGAGGAAGGCGGTCGAGGCCATGAGGGTCGAGACGTACTTGGCGACGAGGTGCGTCATCGAGGTGGCGGTTGCGGTGCTGAGGATGATCAAGGGGAGCGAGGACGGCATGCGCGTGCGTCCTTGAGCTCTCGATCTCCCCCTCGTTCTCCTCCTTGTTCCCGACGCCCTGACCTTTTCTCTCTCCCTTCTCGCCCGTCCTTCTTTGTCGACAGATCAACGCCGAGGTCGCCTCTCGACTCGTGCACATCCGCTGGGGCGACGACGACGAGTGGCGCCGCATCTGGGCGCTGCACAACGACCGCGGCATCGACCCGAGCGTCAAGTCGCAGCGCGATGCTCGCGCCGTCCGAGGCTACACCGAGCTCGCTGTCGACGTCTTTGCCGGTGCGTCCCAGCGAGTTCCGCTTCCCCTTTCCTCGGCCTCTCGGCGAACCCGCTCTCGGACCCTCGTCGACTGACTCGCACTCTCTTGGCCTCGCAGACCGGCCCGCCCTCTCGAAGCTCACTCTCTCGCTGCACAAGAGCATCGTGCACCTCCTCGCGTCGTGGGACATCGAGCTCGAGCTGCCGCGCTCGATCGAGTTGCGCCGCCACGCGCAGAACAACGCCGACCGCGCCGCGTGGACCGAGCTGCAGTGGCGCAACGAGGCGTTCGCGAGCGGCATGCGGGCGACGAGCGAGGGCGCGAGGAGGCTCGCGAGGGAGACGGCGAGGTTCTTGGACGGCGTCAGGGGGTGAGTCGGGTTCTTCCTCTTGCGAAGGTCGTCGGGCCGCACTGACCTTCTGTTCTCGCCCTCAGACGCAGCGGCCTCGACGGCGACAAGTACCTCTCGCTTTTCCAGCGCCTGCAGACGTACGCGCCGATCGGGTTCGACCTCGAGCCGCGCAAGGAGTACTGCCCACGCTGAGTCGCACAGACCCTCTCTTCCTCGCTCTCTTTGCCTCTCTTTCGGTCTCTCGCTCTCGGTCTCTCTCTGTAGCCGTCTGTCGTTGTACTGTAGATCAAGTCCGTGCCCGTCTCGCGTTGCACCTCGAGAGCAGCTACGGTCCGTCTCCTCGTCGGTCGGCCGCTCGAGCTAGAGCGGGCCCTCGAGGTCGAGCACGATGGGCAGGTGGTCGCTCGCGCCCCAGATGGTGTGGCGGACCTCGCACGCCTTGACCTTGGGGAGGATGCGCTCGGAGACCTGCATCGAAGGAGAGAGGGGTGAGCGATCGTCCTCTCTCAAGGGAGGGAGAAAGGGAGAGATGGATGGAGGGGGAGAGAGGTGAGAGAGAGAGGGAGAGAGAGGGGGGGAGAGGGAGAGAGAGAGAGAGAAGGAGGACGCACAACCTGGTAGTCGAGCCTCCAGCCGATGCCCTTCTCGCGGCACTGGAACTTGTACGAGTAGTACGTCCAGCCTTGAGGGTCCTCCTCGACGTCCTGGTGTCGCTCGCGCCACACGTCGACGAGCCGCTCGTGGCCCGAGCCGGCTTCCGGGTTGAGCTGGCGCTTGAAGCCGTCAATCTCGACGTCGGTGACGCCGGCCGACTTGTTGTGGTTCGTCTTCCAGTTGCGGATGTCGATCGGGCCCGACGCGACGACGTTGAGGTCGCCCGCCCAGATGACGGGCTTCTTGGCGTCGAGCGAGCGCAGGTACGTCTCGAACGCGCGGTTCCAGCGCTCCTTGTCGGCGAGGTTCTTGAGCCCTTGACCGGCGTTGGGCACGTCTGCAGGGGGCAGGAGAGGTCAGGGACCGGACCATGCAGGGTCTGGGTAGGAGGCGAGCGGAAGGAGAGCCTTGGGAAGTCTGCAGGAGGGGTGCGAGAGGAAGGGGAAAGTAGGGACGCACAGGTGCCGACGACGAACGTGTTCTCAAACTCGAGCGTGACCATGCGGCCCTCCGAGTCGGCCGCCGACACCTCGTCGCTCGCCGTAAAGCCGAGCGTGACGTTGAGCGGCTTGACCTTGCTGAAGATGGCCGTGCCGGCTTGGCCCTTCTTGACGGCGCCGTGGTCGCCCCAGTATCGGTGCGGGTAGCGGTCGTCGAGAGCGGCGAGCGGGATGGCGGGCGTCTTGGTCTCGGTCACGATGAGGACGTCGGCGTCTTCTGCCTCGACGTAGCGCGAAAAGCCTGTGTGTGGGCGGGCAGGAGGGACAAGGAGTCAGTCGGCGGTCGCGGCTTCGAGCTCCCGAGAGAGCGAAAGCGGGACGCACCCTTCTTCTCGCTCGCACGCAGTCCCGCCACGTTCCACGCCGAGATGCGGATGCACCCTGCCGCCGGGCGCGGGAACGGCTCGACGACGTCGGGCACCGTCTTGTTGGTCGGCAAGGTCGGGTCGAGCGGCTTGACGGGCTCCTTGTCCTTCTTGGCGCGCTTCTTCTTCTGCGGCTTGTCGTCGTCGTGATCTCCCTCGAGGTCGGTGAGCGGCGAGTCCTCCTTGACGGCGGCAGGCGGGGACGACGTCGATGCGGAGGGGGCGGCGTCGGCCGGGTCGAGCTCGTCGGCGGCCTTGCGCTTCGGGGCGCGCTTGGCGGCGGATTTTGGCGGCATGGCGAGGCGGTGCGGCGCGCTGTGCAGGTACAGGAGGTGATGCGGTTGGTGGTGGACGGGGAAGGAGATGAGGGGGGGGAGGCGCGCTCGAGGCAGAGCTGGGGCGAGGGCGCGCTGTAGCTGGGCTAGGTGGCGCTGTATGGTGCCGGTCGGTGCGCGTCGCGAGCAGCTGTGTGTGTTCTGACGGCGAGGCGAGCGAGCGAGCGCTTGCCACGGTCGAGCGCACTTCGGCGAGTCGACCAAGGTGACCGCTCGCGACTCTCGCACGGGCTTACTGTGCGACTCTGGAGCTTCTGAAAGACGTTACGCTCGCTCTGGAAGAGCGCGAACCGAGAAGGAGGTGGGCGAGCGACCCGATCCTCCTCGTGCGCAGCGCCGCAGACGGACACGCTCTCGACGACAGCGAGGGAGAGGCTCAAACTACTAGTCATGACAACAACAACGACGGAAAGGACCCACACACGCTCAGCCGAACCGCCTCGAGAACCAGTCGGCCTGCTTGAGCACCTCGTCGGCCTCGACGAGCGACTCGCGCCACCCCTCGTGGAACCGGTACGCCCAGTCGTCGACGTCGACGGCGTGTGTGCGCCAGCAGATGCCGAGCTGCGAGTCGCGGTCGCTGAACGAGAGCTGGAGCGCCCCGCCGTACTCCTTGAGGGCGACGTCTGCTCGAGAAAGGAGCCGTGAGCTGCAGGCTCGGTCGCCGAGGAGGGGAAGAGGGAGGGGACGCACTCTCGACGTAGATAATGTCGGCGCGCTGGATGACCTTGCCAATCTCGACGCCCGCCGCGCCCCAGATGGCGAGCTTGACGTGCTGGCCCGAGTCGTCGATGAGCGTCACCTCGGTGAGCTTGCTCTTGGCCGTGTCGCGCTGCTCAAAGCTGTTGACGGCGGCGAGGACCGACACCTTGGACGACGGAGCACCTCGGACCGACGCCTGGACGAGCTTCTTGCGCAGCTGGTTGAGCGCCGTGAGGTCGTAGACCTTCCAGGCAAAGTGCGGCGGCGCGCCGAGCGACGCGCCCTCGGCGTAGGTCGGGTCGTACGAGTCGTCGGCAGTGTAGTTGACGGTCGTGTCGCGCGAGACGTCGAGGAAGGCTGCCGAGGGAGGAAAGGCGAACGAGACGTCGTCGTGAGGCGGCTGGAGGACGGGCTGCGAGTGCTGGGCGCGGAACACGGCCGAGTATCGCGACCGGGCCTGCGTCGGCGGAGGCATCATGAAGCCTGCGTCGCGTAGGCAAGGTCAGACCGTGTCCAGAGCGGGTAGGGAGGATCTGGGACGCACTCGTTCGCGAAACGCCCTCGCCCTCATCCTCCTGCTCGGACCGCTCGACCTCAGGCGAGGACGACGACCTCCTGCGAGTCCTCCTGCGTGACAGCTCGAGGCTGTCGGGCTGCTCCTCAGGCTCTGCTCCCGCGCGCGCGTCCTGCACAGGGCTGCCCTCGACGGCGTCCTGGAACTGCGACGCCGTGACGTCCCAGGGGTTGCCGCCTGCGGATGGAGCAGTCGCCTCGGGCTTGATAGTCGGCTGCTGAGCTGCTGGACGTGGCGCTGGCGAGGCCGGCGAGGCGGGTCGAGGAGCGCCGAGTGTTGGCTGATGAGGAGGCGAGAAGTCGAGGGTGACGATGTGCCAGGAGGTGTCGGGCTGGTGGTCAAGGTCGAGAGAACTGTAGCACTGCTCTATAGTCGGCGCGCCCTCGAACAGGACGAGGCGCCGCATGCAGAGGCATTGGTGGTGGAGCAACCTCCTCTCGGCTCTCCTCCACGCACGCTCTCGGCCATGGCTGCTCACGTACGCGTCGGCGTCGGCTGCTTCCTGTTCAACTCGAAGCTCGAGTTCGTGACCGGTGTGCGCAAGGGGAGCCACGGTGCAGGTGCGTCCTCTCTCTCTCTCTCCTCGACTCGAGCCGGCGTGGGCTCGCGCACTCGCTCACACTTTCTTTCTCCAGGCGCGATCCAGCTTCCAGGCGGGCACCTCGAGATGGGCGAGTCGCCCGAAGCGTGTGCCGTGCGCGAGGTCGCAGAGGAGACGGGCCTCGTCGTGCGAGAGGACGACGTGCGCTTCCTCACGGCGACAAACGACGTCTTTGCGGCCGAGCGGAAGCACTACGTGACCCTCTTTGTCGCCTGTCGGGTGGACGACGTCAAGCCCGAGGTGAGCCCTCGCTCTCGCTCGTGCACGCACACGAAACTCTCCTGACCTTCGTCTCGCTTCTCTCGCAGGTTCTCGAGCCGGACAAATGCGAGCGGTGGGAATGGTGCAGCTGGGAGCACTTGAAGGAGCTCGCGCTCGACCCGGACACCAACTTGTTCCTCCCTTTGCGCAACCTGATCCTGCAGCGGCCAGAGCTGGACCCTCGAGCCGTCTTTGCAACGCCGACGTGACCGCAACGGGCCTCGAGAGAAGCTTTGCAGACGTCGAGAGCTACTTGTATCCTCGACATCGTCCTAAGGAGAGACCGCAGGGCAGAGAGGGCAGAGCGAGCGGTCCAGTCGCAGACGGCGAACGCGCAGAGCCGGCGGGTCCCGCCGCGCGCTCGCTCGCAGCGGCGGCACGCGGGCTCGAGGAGGCTTGTGCCGCACGAGGAGCGCCAGTAGGCAGCGTGCGCAACCCCAAACGCCCAGCGCGAACGCTCGCGTGGCGGACGAGGAGGAGGAGCGTCGAGCGAGGGCAGCAGGACCGCTCGAGTCGCCGACTGGGACAGCAGATGACCCCAAGCTCTCGCTCGACATGGCATCAGGCGCACGCGCAAAGAGCTTGACGTCGTCCGTCGCGAGAGATTGGCGAAGGGAGATGAAGAATCGCGAGCGCCGGGGGCGAGAGGCACCTCGAGCGCAGTCGGAGGTGCGCAGCGGCGGGCAGGCACGGAGAGCCATCGGAGAGCTGCGTGCGCGTCTTGCTTGCTCGTCTGGAGCGAGTGGTGAGTGCGGTCGCGTCAGAGAGAGCGTCCGGTTCAGCGACGGATTCCGTTGGCTCCTCGCTCGGCCGCTCGCCTCTCGTGCAGACCTGCTAGCTCGACAGAGCTGCTCCAGACGCGCCTGTCCGCCGCCTCGGCTGCCGCCTACAGCCCCACCGCGCTTCGCGCACCCCGCCCGCACCCCGACCCCGTCGACCTCCTCGCCGCGTCCTCGTCTGCACCAACACACTCGACAGCCAGCTCAACCCTCCAGCACTGCACCGCAGCCTCGACAGCGCCAAATGTCCCGCCCGACCAAGCCGGCAGTGAGCCCGACCTCGGCACGCACCTCTCGCCCCTCTCGCGCGTCGACCTCGAAGCGGGTCAGCTATCAGGAGCAGGACGGCGACGAGGGCATGGCTGTCGACCGGCAGTCAGATGGAGACGAGGACGGCGACGACCTCGAGGACGCTGGCGACGGGCAGCAGGACGGCAGCAGCGGCGAGCCGTGAGTCGTCGACCGTTCTCTCGATGCGAGCCGGCACAGTGGCCGGTTCATGTCGTGAGGCTTGTCGTCAGACTCACTGACCTACTCCCTTGCGCAGTGTCGTCCACAAGCTCGCGCGCATCATGGAGGTGAGCCGTCCCTCCCCCTCTGTCTCTCTCGAGCTCCCCGCCAACCTCGGCCTCGCAATGCTGACCCTGCTTCCCCGCGACGCACGCAGAAGTACGAGAAGTCGACGATCAAGCCGACCGAGCAGCGGCTCGCGAGTGCGCAGCGCGACCTGCGGCAGATTGTCGACAAGGGCAAGCGCGAGGCCGACTCGTCGGTCCACAAGCAGCTCGAGCGCAAGTGCGTCCACCTGCCTCTGCCCCACCCCCTCGACCCGCGCACTTGACGTCTTCTTGCGGCCCGCAGCACTGCGCTCGTCAACGCCGCGCACCTCGACCGCCCAAAGTCGCTCGTGACGCGCTCGAGCGCCGACTACGAGTCGGCCTTGTCGGCTGTCGAGCTGCAGGAGCAGTGCCTCGCTACGGCGATCGAGGTCTCGATCATGCAGGGCTTGAAGCCTGACGGCGCCAAGGACTGGCTCGTCGCTGCGCAACAGGCCCGTGCGTCCTCTTCCCCCCTGCCCGTCTTTCTCTCGAGCGGGTCGTTCCTGACAGCGGCGCACCCACAGTCGAAGCTCGGCCACGTGCCGCTCGCCGCACCCTCAAGCGGACGCGCGAGAGCAAGCGGGTGCTGCTCGACGAGCTGCACGAGCTGGACCACGTGCGTCCCACCCGTCCATCTTCCTTCCTCGCGCCCTCCTCACGACGAGCCCCTGACGCTGTGCCCGCCACCCTCGCAGGACTCGGTGCAGCAAGGCGAGTCGATGCGGCAGCACTTTGTCGAGATTGCGCTGGCGTGAGGAGGAGGGTGTGAGCTGGTCGTGCTCGGGCCTGCGGTCGGTGCGGGCGTGCTTGCTGTCGCGGTCTCGGTTTCGTTTCTCGTTGCGCCCATCGGGTCGCACTGTTGACGTACTGTGAAATGCACGTCGTTGATCTCGACCTGGCGGAGAGAGAGACGAGAAGCGAGCCGGGGCGGCGGGACTTGGGCGCTGCGACGAAGGCGAGGAGGCGCGCCTCGTCGACCTCATCAACCTCGCTCGCCGCAGCTCTGAGCAACGATGGGGCGGCTTGCAGAGCAGCAGAGGAAACTCCTCGAGCAGCTCATGGGCGCAGGTGCGCTCCCCCGTCTCGCTGTGTCGTCCCCGCCCGCTCCCATCTCCCCCTCCTCCCACACTCGCCGCCCCGCACCACACCGCCCTGGCTCGCACGGCCGGGTGCTCGCGTGCATCAGGTTCAGTGCACGAGACTGACCCACCTGTCTCCCCTGCACCCGGCGCCTGTTCCCCTCCCCCTCACTCCTCATCGCTCCCCCTCCCTCATCTCGTCCTCGTTCCCCCTACTCGTCCACGCAACAGAGGCGCTCGGCATCGTCACGCACGACATCTCGCTCTACGACCACAAGCTCTGCCACCCGTTCGTCGCCGGCATCTGCCCGCATGACCTCTTCACCAATACGGTCCGTCCTCGTCCTCTCCTCTCCTCTCCCTCTCCCTCTCCCTCTCCCTCTCCCCGCCACGTCTCGCTCATCCTTGTCGGACGCCCCGCAGAAAATGGACCTCGGAACGTGCGCCAAGACGCACTCGATCAAGCTCAAGAACGAGTACGAGGGCATGCTCAAGAAGGCCGAGCAGGACAAGGACGAGGACAAGATCAAGATGCTCAACTCGTTCAAGATGAACTACGAGCAGGTCGTTCGTCGCCTCTCCCTCTTCCTCTCGCTCCTCCAGGAGCGCACGCTGACCGAGCGCGCCTTCCCGCAGATCATGGGCTTCGTCGGCGAGTGCGACCGGAGGATTGCGGCGGCTCATCGCCGCCTCGAGAAGACGCCCGAGGAGAACAACCGCACCACGGCCCTCGTGCGTCGCTCTCTCTCTCTTGTTGGCCGTCTACTTCGACCTGAGCAAGTTCCTGACCGCGGTCGTGTCGTGCCTCCTTGCAGATGCGCGAGGTCGGCGAGATCGAGGGCGCCTACCAGGCCGCCATGGCCGAGGTCGAGATGCTCGGCTCGCAGGGCAAGGTCGAGGAGTCGATGACGCAGCTCACCAAGGCCGAGGCGCTCAAGGCCGAGAAGCTCGACAAGGAGCGCGAGCTGCAGCAGCTCACCGACACGGCCGGCGCGTCGGGCAACCAGAAGCTGCGCGTGTGCGACATCTGCGGCGCCTACCTGTCGATCCTTGACTCGGACAGGCGTCTCGCCGACCACTTTGGCGGCAAGGTGCGTCCTCATCCCCTTTCTCCCTCTCCTCTCCTGCGTCCCCCATCCTCGTCACCTCCCGACGCCGACTAACCTTTCCTCTCCTCTCTCACGCAGATGCATCTCGGCTACCACCAGCTGCGCCAGCTCATCGACGAGTGGAAGGCGCGCGGCCCGCTCCCGACCGCGCCCATCCCGGCCCCGACCTCGACCCAGGGCCCGGGCGTTCCGGGCGGACCCAACGGCGCGCACGGCCCCAACGGCTACGGCCCCAACGCCGGCGGCGCGACCCAGTCGCTCGCCGTCGCGTTCCGGCCCATCCCACCCGAGAAGCGCCTGCGCCGAGGAGGGCGCGAGGCGTCGGCGCCGCGCGAGCGTGAGCGCGAGCGCGAGCGCGACGGCGGTAGCAGCAGCAGCGGCAGGCGCGACCGCAGCCGGACGCGCGACGCACCGCGCTCGTCGGCGGCGGGCGGCGGCGGGAGCGACCGGGGCGGCGGCGAGCGGGACCGCGAGCGCGACAAGGAGCGTGAGCGTGAGCGGGACCGGGACCGCGAGAGGGAGCGCGACCGGGACAGGGAGCGTGACCGGGACAGGGAGCGTGACCGGGACGGGCGAGACCGAGGAAGTGAGCGCGACCGGCCGCGCTCGTCGCGGTACGAGTCGGACCGGAGGAGAGGCGACGACGACCGGCACCGCTCGTCGCGCGCCGACGACGAGCTTCGCACGTCGTCCCGGCGCGGGTACGACGACGACGACCGGTACCGCCGCAGCTCGAGGCGCGACGACGACGAGCCGAGGCGGTCGTCGGCGCGCGGGTACGACGATGGGCCCGGCGAGAGGAGGAGCTCGCGCGGCCTGAGCGCGGCAGCGCCGTCGGCGCCCGCACCGAGGGGCGCAGAGGAGGACCGCAGGACGAGGAGGGCGTACGACGACATTGACGAGCCGAAGGAGGACGGCAAAAGGCGCAGGATCGAGTGAGCGCGCAGCTTGGGCGAGCGAGGCGCTCTCCCGTTATCGCGTGCAATGTACTGCTCTCGGGCACAGGACTCTCGAGCTCTCGTGTGAGCGCACGTTCTCGCGGCAGAGAGAGAGAGCCAGAGAGAGAGCAAGACGAGGCAGTGCAATGCAAGGGGCAGGCGAGGTACAGCATGTTGTTGATCGGGGAGGGGCGCAAAGAGAGGAGCTATCACGAGCGAGGGGGACGAGAGGAGGGGAGAGGGGTAGACACAGGGACGACACGGCGGGGGCACAGAGGGGCGCAGAGAGAGGAGGAGAGGCCGACGAGATAGAAAGCCAGGGAGGGAAAGAGGAGAGGAAAGAAGAGGGGACGAAAGGGCAGGACGACGCGCTACTGCCACCCGCTCGAGCCCGACCACCCGTCGTGGCTGCCAAAGCTCGGCATCGACCGTGCGGCTGGTGCTGCGCGAGGCGGCGAGAACCCGGTCGGCGCGGCGCTCTGCAGGCCGTACGGCGCCGGCGAGGCCGAGTGCCCTGGCGTGTACAGCCCGCTGTCGACGACGATGTCGTCGCCGCCCTGACCGGCACCGTGACCGTACGCTGCTACTGCGGCGGCGGCGGCGGCGCTCGGGTCGTGATAGTAGCCCGACATGTGCTGCGGCGCGCCGCCGTGCGTGCTCGAGAGGTCGACGGCGGCGCCGGCGCCGACGACGAGGTCGCCCTGCGAGTCGTACTGGACGTGCATCGGCGCGTGCTGGTGGTGGTGGTGCTGCTGCTGCTGCTGCTGCTGCTGCTGGTGCTGCTGGAGCGGCTGCTGCGGGTACGAGACGTGGTGCTGGAGGGGCTCGTGCGCCGGCGGCCCTCGCGACAAGTCGTCGTACTGCGCCTCGTCGTACCCGCCCTGGTCGTCGTCGTCGTCCTCGTCGTCGTCCGAGCCGGAGCGCTTGACGCGCTGCGGCGCCGGCGGCGTGTCCTCGCCGGCCGCCTCGAGGAGCGCCTGCGACGGCTTGCGCTTGCGGCCACTCTGGCGCGGCGCGTCCATGCCGACGAGGAGGCCCGTCGACGGGTCGGGCTGACGCTGCGCCTTCTGCGCGCGCGAGTGCACGCGGTTCCCGAGCTGGCTCAGCTCGGCGTCGGTGAACCGGACCCGGAGCGTCTTGGGGCCGGCGGGCAGGGTCGACGCGTGGTCGAGGCAGGCGACGCCTTTGCCGTCGTCCGTGACGACCTGCGACAGGTACGCGAGGCACTTGCAGTGCTGGCACTGGTAGTCCTCCTCGTCGCGGTCCCACGCCTCGACGACCTCGTCCGGGGCCGAGTCGCTCGAGCGCAGGACCTCGCGCGCGCCGAGCTCGCGGTCGACCATCTCGCGGATGTGGGCGAGGAGCCACCGCGACGTGCGAGGGTCCTTCTCCCACTGCGAGATCGTGATGAGGAGCTCGTCGTGGCTGAAGACGGGGTTCTTCTTGATGTCGCGGTACCGCTCGACGCAGCGCAGGCCGTTGTCGAGCCAGTCGGGGAGCGCAAAGTTGACGGCCTCGTTGAAGTTGAAGCCGTGGTTGAAGCCCGAGTGGTACGCGCGCGGGAACGTGATGATGAACTCGTTCGGGCGCTGATCGACGGCGTAGACGCGCACGTCGTGCTCCTTGAGCCGCCCGGGGCTCATGAGCGTGACGAGCTGGAACATGAGGTCGGTCTGCTGCTCAAACAGCTCGGGCGCGGCGAGCTTCATGGCCGCCTCGAGCTTCTCGTCGTCCTCGCCCGGGATGCCGTACCACGTCTTGGTGTCGCCGAGGTGGTGGTAGTTGATGCTGTAGCTGTAGTGGTCCTCCTGTACGTCCACGAGGTGGGTCAGAGTCGTCCCACGAGGGGGCCAAAGAGGATCGCAAGAGAGAAAGAGGGGCCGACCTTGTGCCACGCGAACGTCGAGAAGACCATGCCGACGTAGATCCACGGGATCGTCATGCCCGAGATGTCCGACTTGACGTAGCGCAGGAGCGAGCCCGACAGGATCGGGAGGTTGTTGAGGTTCCACCCGTCGCGCGAGTACGGGTCGTTCGGGTGCACCTCGAGGTTGGGGAAGCCGCTGCAGGTCACGCCAAAGAGCGTCAGTCCTGCTCGACGTTGACGATGACGACGAGACTGAGAGAAAGAGGTGGACGCACGCTCCGTCCTTGGTCGACGCGACGTCGGCGCCGTACTCGACCTCGACCGTCTCTTGCGGCGACTCGACGAGACGCCAGAACTCGCGCTCAAAGTGGTCCTCGATCGCGAGCTGCTCGCCCCACACGTCGTCCTGGTCGGCGCTCGCGCCGTTGGGCCCGTCCTCGGCGCGCCCTTTGCCCTTGCGCTCGGGGAGCGGGTGGTCCTGGAGCCACTTGCGCTTGAAGGCGTCGGCGCGGCGGCGAAAGCTGTACAGGCTGTGGTCCTGGCCCTCCTCGAAGCCGTAGTCGGCGCCGTTGAGGAGGAGGCACTGGTTGCAGTAGAACTGGGACGCCGGGACCTGCTTGAGCGGCGGCGTGAGGCACTCGAGGTGGTAGCCGCGGTCGCAGTCCTCGCACAGCACGATGCGGTCCGGGTCGTGGTCGAGCTCGCACAACTCGCAAGACTGTGAGAGAGAGGCTAGTCAGTCACGCAAAAGAGAGAGAGAAGAGTGAGGGAGGGGACGCACCTCGCCGGGCGTGCGAGTGTCCTTAGCCGAGCGCGTGCTGAGCTTGAACTCGCGGTCCTCCTGGATCTTGTCCGACGCCGTGCGGACCTTGTCGGGCGACTCGTCGGCGCGACGGCTCGGACCGGCCTCGGACGACGGCGTGGCGAGCGAGTCGGACCCGACGGGCGGCGACGTGGCGAGCTTGTTGGCGAACGCCTTCATCTCGGCCGACTTGGCGTCCTGGGCGGCGAACACGGCCTCCTTGACCGGGTCGGGAGGAGCAGGGCCGCCGGCGAGCTTGACGCGCTGGGTGTACTCGTCGAACGGGAGGATGATGCGGTGGTAGGCGTTCTTGAGCTGGGTGCAGACGCTCGTATTGAGGGCGACGTTGTACCCGAGCAGCTTGCCGACGGTCGACCACTTGCGGTCGTGCGTGACCTGTGGGCGGAACGAGAGTTAGAGACGGTCGCGGGAGAGAGAGGACTCGAGGAGGAGGAGGGACGCACAGCGTGATAGCCGCCGAGGTCGGTCACCTCGCGCTTGAGGCGCCACATGTCGACAGGCTTGCCGCCAAAGGCCGGGAGCGTCATGCCGGAGCTGCCCTGCTGGCGGTGGAACAGGTACAGCTGCTCGAGGAAGTTGAGGCTCGCTCGCGCCGACGCCTCCATCGAGTTGAGCTGCTGCAGGCGGGTCTTGAAGCGGAACGTCTGTGCGAGGGGAGGATGTCAGTCAGTGCGTGTGTGGGAGAGAGAGAGAAGAGTCGAGAGGACGCACCTCGCTGTCGATGGCGAACGAAGGACGCCAGCCCTCGGGCGGCACGATCTTGCAGATGCCGAACTCGCTCGCGTCGGGCGCGATGCGCTCGATGTACTCCATCGGGTGCGCGAACTCCTCGACGGTCGGGAAGTAGACGGGCGCCTCCTCGAGCTCGAACATGCGGGGCTTGTCGCGCGGCGGCGGGTTGGGCAGTCGAGGCGCCTCCATGCGCAGGGTCGAGTAGTCGAGAGGCGGCGCTCGCGGGAGGGTGAACTGCTGGCGGTACGGGTTCTTGGACGGGTGCGCGCCGAGGATCTCCTCCTTCTTGACGACCGGCGGCGGCGTCGCAGCGGTCGAGGCGGAAGAAGGAGGGGCAGGCTCGCCGGCGGCGGCGGCCGCTGCTGCTTTGGCCGCCATGGCCGCGAGAGCTGTCGCCTTGGAAGCTCGGACGTTCATGCGGCTCGCGGCGCCCGTCGTCATGGTCGGCTTGGCCGTCGAGCTGCCGCCTCCTTGCGCCGATGAGGCTTTGGCCATCCTCGTCGACGCTGGGGGCGCAGACGAGTCCTCGTCGTCCGAGAAGACGATGTCGAGCGCAGAGATGAAGGTCGGTGGCGCTGGCGAGGGGCTGGCCATGGTGAACGACGGCCGGTGAGAGGTCGGGGAGGCGGGCGACTGCGACGAGGACGAGCACGCGGCGGGGCGAGGGGTGGACGGCCTTGGAAAGTTGCTGACGCCGTCGTAGAGAGGTGGGCGAGATCTGGACGGCCTCGCGAGTGCGCGAGCTGGACGCAGGGCGAGCGGGGAGAAGAGCCGAGAGGCCCGAGGGAAGAGCGTCTCTCTTTTCTCGCTCGACAGCTTTCACACGGCTTTGCTCTCGCTTTGCGACGCTCAGACTCTCTCACGAGCTTTCACGGGTCGTCTCGAAGCAGGTGGACTCGCCCACGGCGAGTATGAGAGGCCGAGAGCCGTCGCGACGACCGTCCTCGCCTTCTCATTCTGCTCCTGGACGTCGAAAATTGCCCAGCTCGTCGCCGAATTCTCTCTCAAGATCCTTCGACACATCTCTGACGGGATACGAGGGAGGAAAGGGTCGCGTTGCAGCGCGAGATGGTGCAGTCGGCTCGAAGAGGCGCAAGGTCGGTGTCATCTCGTGATCGTGGCCGTCTGCGACCGCGGCAGCGGCCGCATAGGCCGCATGATGTAGCCCTTGATGGGCCTGGTTGGTGGAGCGGCGGAACAAAGCGGATGGCGAGGGGCGCAAGGCGAATCGGTCGGTGAGGTCGCGGCTCGCTCGGCCAGGGCGCAGCGACTCGAGGTTGGGGAGCCGGGGGCTGGAAAAATCGTCGAATTGCCCTGAGGATGTCGCCCGGCTCTGGCTGGCGGTACGAGGGCGGGCAGAGGTCGTTTGGCAAAGGTCGGTGTGATTGGCTGCGACGGCGAGGAGGGAGAGTTGCAGGTCAGTCACAACAGGCTGGCGCTCGGGAATGGGGCGCAGGGGTGTATAAAGGGATGAGAGCGCACCTGAGATGGACGGCAGAGCCGCTCGAGTTGCGCTTGCGGCAGTCGAGCAGGCGGTCGGCTGGAGGAGGTGAGCGATGAAGGCGGCGGCCTCGCGGCGGCGTAGGGCACGCCGGCCGCTGCTTGTGCGTGGCTAGAGCAGGTCGTCGAGTCGAACCAGCATGGTCACGGCCGCTCTGAGCGTGAGCGGTCGTCCTGGTCGAATCCGAGCTGCGAGCGCCGCTCTCCTCTCACCTCGACCCGCCCAGCTCGCTCCGTCTCTGCCCGACCAGACGCTGCGAGTGGTCACTGAGCTCCTGCTTGTCGTCTGCTCAACCGGCCGACGTCCAGCACCCTCGCCCGCTCGTGTTCCGCCACCATGGCTCGTCCAGCCCCGACCCTCCTCTCGACCCCCCGACTCGCGGCTGCTCGAGCACCAACACGGCGGATGCGCTCGTCCAACCTCCCGAGCGTGCGACGATGGCTCCGCACAAGCGCGCTCAACCCGCTCGAGGCCACCACCCCCGCCTCGTCGCCGACCTGGACGACACCTCCTCGCGGCACCAAGGTGTTCGCGTGCATGTCGGGCGGCGTCGACAGCAGCGTCGCCGCCCGCCTTCTCCTCGAGCAAGGCTACGACGTGTCGCCCGTCTTCATGCGCAACTGGGAGACGCTCGACGAGCAGAGCGGATCGGGTGGGTGCGAGTGGGAGCGCGACTGGGCCGACGTGCGCCGCGTGTGCGACGAGCACCTCGGCGGCGTCAAGCCCGAGCTCGTCGACCTGTCGCGCGAGTACTGGACGAGCGTGTTCGAGCCGGCGCTCGAGGGTTGGGCGGCGGGCGTGACCCCGAACCCGGACGTGACCTGCAACCAGTGCGCCTCGCCTTCTCCTCTTCCAGCGCGGCGCCCGAGACTGTCCGAGGGAGAGAGAGCGAGAGGAGCCATGTCTGACCGACGCCATCGTCCTCTTTGCGCTGCAGGCACATCAAGTTCAAGGTCCTCCCCGACCGCCTTCTCGCTCGCGACGCCTCGGCCTGGATCGCCACGGGCCACTACGCTCAGCTCCTCCCCTCGCCACTACGACCCGCCGAGCCCGCCCTGCATCGCGCCGCCAACCTCGCCAAGGACCAGTCGCACTACCTCTCGACGTCGCCCCTGTCGGCGCTGCGCAGGACCCTCTTCCCGCTCGGCGGCTTTGCGACCAAGGACGACGTGCGCGACCTCGCGCGCAAGTGGGGGATGCACACGGGCAACAAGAAGGACAGCATGGGCATCTGCTTCGTCGGCGTCCGCAAGGGCTTCTCGTCCTTCCTCGGTGCGCTCAGTCCCCTCCTCGTTCATCCTCCCCGCGTCTCGTCCCTGGCCAACTCGAACCCGCACAGACTCGTACCTCCCTCCTTCACCGGGCACGATCGAGACCGAGGACGGTCGAGTCGTCGGCGAGCACTCGGGCCTGTGGCGGTACACGGTCGGCGAGGGCGCGAGGCTGTCGGGCTTCCAGCAGAAGATGTTCGTCGGCCGCAAGGACGCCGAGCGCAACGTCGTCGTCGTCGTTCCCAAGAGGTGCGCCCGCCACTGTCACGCTCTCTCGCTCTCGCGTTTGGAGAACGACACTGACCTCCGTTCCCTCCTCAGCTCGCCGATGCTGCGCTGCACGACGCTCGAGACGTCCGACTTTCGCTGGACGTCGTCGAGCCATCCTCCTCCCGAGGTGCACGACGACGCCGGCTTCACCGCCGAGGCGCAGACGCGCTCGCTGCCGGCCGGCGCTCTCGCCGACTGCGTCGTCAAGCTGCGGTGCGTCCCCGTCCTCTCTGCCCACTCTCGATCCTCGTGCGCCTGACTGACCGCTTCTCTCTTTCTCTCCCAGGCACGACGGCATGCTGCAGATCTCGCTCAAGGACCCGCTCGTCGGCGTCTCGCCTGGGCAGACGGTCGCTCTCTACCGCGGCTCGTGGTGCTTCGGCGGCGGCACGATCGCGCGCACGCGCACTCTCGCGGACGTCGAGAGCGACGACGAGGCCCTCTCGAGCGGCAGGGGAGGGCGCTGAGGACGGTGCGGCTTGCGATACAGTGCGGCGAGGGCAGGAGAGGGAGGAGGGCCGAGCGAGACGATGCGGGTGCGGGACGAGAGGGATATAGAGCGAGACGTCGCGAGACGGATGAAGGGAGGGAGGACGTTGTACAACAAGTACTGCAAAGGGGTATCCTTGTCGCCTCTCTCGAGCTCGAGGCTGCGAGAGGATCTGGCGCGAGGTCGTCTATTCTGTCTTGGCGTCGCCAGGAGGAGCTGTGCGCTCGGCAATGGCGGTGCGCGTCTTCTCGAGGATGGTCCACATGATGCCGTGCGTAAAAATGCTGCGCCTGCAGGACAAGATCCGAGAGAAAGAAGGGTCAGTCGACGTCCCTCGCGACGAGGAGGGAGAGGTGCATGAATGAGGGGCTCACGTGGCAGAGACACCGAGTCCTCGGTACAGCTTGGGGACGCCGCCGGCGGACAGGCGCCGGAAGATGGACCATGGTCGCTCGGGCGGTACATCGGCAAGAGCGTTGCGCTGCACCTTTGCCTTGACGAGGTCGACCGGGTAGATGGCGGCCCAACTCGACACACCGGCTGCAGGAGGCCGAAGCATCGCAGTGAGTATCACCGCGGAAAGCGCGAGTACGGGCAGGGAGGAGGTCGAGGACGCACCGATCGAGCCGCATGCGAAAGTCGAAAGCGTCACGGGGACGTTGCCGAACGTGTCCGGGTTGCTCTTGATGAGATGTTGAGCGCTGTCGTACATGCCGAAGTACATGCCAGTGCCCTGGTGGCCAGAGTCGTCAAGAGAGGGCGACGAGGAGGGAAAAAGGGAGAGGGACGGACGAGAGTATCCCGAAGAGCGTGCAGGCGGAAGCCCGTGTACAGGCCGCGGAAGCCACCTTGCGCGTACAGGTCCATGAAGCCTTTGACGGTGCCCCGAGGCACGTACGGCACACCCTTCTTCATGCTGCGAGGCAAGAGACCGAGACAGTCAGGGGCGGGTCGCGAGGGCAGGTCGTCGTCGTCGGCTGAGCGCACGCGATGAGGTACTCGAGCTCTGTGGGTACGACAACTAGTCAGGAGAGGAACGAGCGAGGCAGAAGAGGAGAGGAGAGCGGCCGACGCACGAAGCTTGATCTTGGTGTACTCGAACGCGCTCGTGCCCACGCTCAGCAGCAGGCCCGACGCCGCTCCGCCAAAGAAGCCGGTCAACGCCGACGACGTTGCCGAGCCCTTGGAGAACGTTTCTCGCTGCTCGAGGAAGCCCTTGGTCCAGGTGTAGATCGAGAACGAGGCCGTGCGGACGAGCGTGATCGTCACGAGCGGGATCGTCACTGCGGCCGCGACAATAGACCGTCAGTACCTCAGTCTGTGGTCGTAGAGAAAGGAATCAGGCGGGACGCACCGCCTCGAAAGAAGCCACGGATGCCCTCCTCGGCGTAGGTCCGCCTCGCGCAGTCGAGGACGGACGAGTAGCGCTTGACCTGCAGCCGCGACCTGTTGCGACACGGATTCGTGAGCGCCGTCGTCTCCTCTTTCTTTGGGTAGAGGCAAGAATGCTGCTCGTCGCGCGCGGGGGCAGAGGGGCGGGACGAGGACTCACTTGACAGAGTCGAGCGGGAACCTGCGGGAGGAGAGCGGCGTCAGCTCGCGTCGCGTAGCAGAGACCAAGGGGACAGGCAGGACGCACCCTGCGATGGTCGACGTGAAGCTCGCAGTGAGCGCAGCGAGCGTCGTGCGGTTGCCTGCGACGAGTCGGGAGCGGGCGAGAGGAACGATCGAGGGGGAGGGGCGACGACGAGGGGCAGAGGGTCAGCGCGTTCGCCCGAGCTCTCCCAGGAGCACCAGGAGGGAGGATAGGCGGGCATGGCTCGACGCACGGTAGATGCGGTCGCGGAGCTCGTCGTCCTTGATGAACCGACTTGGGTTGCTCGCCGGCGATCGCGACTCCGACTGCATGGCGGGGGGCTAGGGCGGCGTGCGTGGGCTCGCCGTGGTAGTCGGCTGTAGCTAGGCGGGCGGGCGAGAGCGAGGAGCGAGGTACAGAGCGGAGGAGCCGGGCGGACGCTGCGACCGCGGCAAGGTCCGGCAAGTCAACCTTAACGACCTCGATGCAGCGTGCCCAGGGTTGCGATTAATGCAGTACGAGATGCTACAACAACTCCATCAAAAGCCAGAGACGCGCTTCTTGCCCTTCTTCTTCTTGTCCTTGTCCCCTCCTCGCCCGGCTCCGACCGTCAACCTCGACCCGAACGCGCCCGGCACCGTCTGCGACGCCGCGCCACCGAACGCTGGAGGACCTTGCGACGACGCCGACGCGTCGGCCGGCCCGCTGACCGAGATGGTCGGCTGCGTCGCGGCGAGCTGCGGCCAGCCCTGCGACTGCGACTGCGACTGGGCGTGCGACGGGTTGCTGCCGATCTGCGGCGGCCCGAGCGACGGGAAGTACGACTGCGACGACGTGGCGAAGCTCGCCGACGACGGCGGGAAAGACGGCTGCCAGCTCATGGCCGACGAGGTCGGGCCCATCGTCGACGCCTCGCGCTCGCGCTTCTTGCGCCGCGACGACGAGCTCGCCTGGGCCTGCGAGACGGCGAGCGCGTCGAGGTCCTTGTCCTGGTCGTCGTCGTACGGGCTGTACCACGTGTACGACCGCGGGTCGGCGCCCACGTGCCACTCGGCGAGGAGGAGCCGCGCGCCGAGCGAGTCGAGCGAGGGCGGGTCGACGTCGTCGCCCCTGTTCTTGCGCCGTCTCGTGCCGCGACCGACACTGCGCAGGCCGGAGACCTCGCCGTCGCCGTCGAGGTCGCCGAGCCCGCTCGGTGTCGGCGCCTTGGGCCGCACGTACGAGAAGTGGAGCGCCGGCGGGTCCTCGTCGGCCGGCTGCGGCTGGTTGGGCGCACGAACGGGCTCGTCGGGCTCGATCGCTCGGGGCAGGAGGACGTGAGAGGCGAGGGCGTGTTGGCGCTCGACTCGCTCGGAGGCGAGAGCGCGCAGGCGCTGGGCTGCCGAAGTGGTCGGTGCGGCGGTGCAGGGCGGAAGTCGCCGAGGGAGGAGGGTCGAGAAGTGGGTCGGGGTGGGTATGGGTCGAAAGCGCAGGGCGGCCGGCGCGGCGGCGAGAGCGGCGTCGAGAGCGGCGGTCGACTCGGGCGGGATCGAGACGAGGGCATCGTACGCCGACGGGCGAGGCAGTGGTGCTGGGGCGAGGTCGTCGTCGTCGGTCATGGCGGCCGAGTGGCGAGACGAGAGCGACAGGAGCTCGAGCCTGGACGAGGAAAGGGTCAGTCCCGGCGCGAGGAGATCGAGAGAGAGGGCCGAGCGCGCACCCGGTCAAGGCGCCGACATCGCCCTCCTCCCTCACCGTCGCACCTCGCACGAGCTGCACCGCCGCCTGCGCCGAGTCGACGCCGTCGCCGACCTCGTCCGCCGCCCGTCCCGCCTCAAGCACCCGCTCCGGCGCAAGGACCCTCCTGACCCTGCTGACGTCGACGAGCCGCTCCTCCTCCTTCTGCCGCCGCCGGTCCCGATTCGACCTCCTCCTCCGCACGCGCTCCGCCTCGGCGCCGAGCTGCGCGAGCTCCGCGCTCAGCTCAACGTGCGCGGGCTCGGCCGCACCTGCACCGCCAGCTGCGCCGTCGCCCACCTCCTCGCCCTCGCCGTCCTCGTCGCCCGACGCGACCGTGAACCGCTCAAGCTCGACCTGGCGGACCGAGAGCTCGCCTCGCGCGCCGGCCTCGAGCAGTCTCCACGACCTGCTGCGGGCGGCCCGGCGCGCCTCGGCGAGGCGCTCTCGGCGCGCGGCGGGCCCGTCCTCGTCCTCGTCGCTCGACGAGCGTGACGGGCCGTCGACGTCCATGGCCTCGCGCGAGGAGGACGGGCCGGCTGCGGCGCTCGTGGCGAGAGGTGGGAGCGGGACGAACGCCGTGCCGGCGCGTGTGAAGCGCTCGGACCTCGGCGACGATGCAGACGCCGACGAGCGCGGGCCCTCGAGCGCGTACGGGCCGAGCGCGAACTGGGCCGCGTGCGCCGGGTCGGCGCGCGTCGTGTAGAGCTCGACGTGCGGGTGCAGGCGCGAGGTGAGGGCTGCTCGACCGACGACCGGCTCGACGCTGTCGCGCTGCGGCGAGTCGCAGACGTGCGCCGGGACCTCGATGAGCGACAGGGTGAGGTCGAGGCCTTTCGACTCGGGGCCGCACCGGCCGTGCTTCCACCGCAGGAGCGCGCGGGACGGCATACGCTCGTCGAGGTACAGGACGTCGTGCGTCGTCGCGACGACGTGCTGGGCGGTCGAGGTGGACGATGAGAGGAACGAGTTGGAGGTGGGAGGGGTGCACTGAAGGAGGGATACGATGCGGGCGGGGTCGGTCTCGCCGTGGGCGAGGTGCTGAGCGAGTAGGTGCGGGTCGACGAGCTGGAGTGACGCTCTGGGTGACTGTGGGCGCACGATGGTTCAGTCGACAAATCGGGACGGCAAGATGGAGAAGAGAGAAGGAGACGCACTCGTAGGTCGTACAGGAGCATCTCGTCCTCGACCGCGACGACCGCGTCCGTCCCCCTCACGCCGCCGCACTGCACACGCGCCAGCCCGCTGTACCCTCCCTCGCCCTTCTTCCTCCCTCCCCTCAGGCGGAACATGTCGGGCTGCGCGCCGCGCCAGTCCCGGTCGCCGATGCGCCCGGACCCTCTCGCGCCGAGGCCCCAGCCGAACAGGGCGCCCGTCGTGTCGACGACGAGGCCGGCGCCGAGGGCGGGGCTGAGGGCAAAGTCGGCGATGGGGCGACGAGAGAGGGACGAGGCGGTGTATGTGAAGCGCGACAGGGTTGTCGGCGGCGGGGGGTGGGCGAAATCCGAGGAGGGAGAGGGAAGGGAGAGGTGGACGAGGTCGAGCGAGCCCTGCGTCCGCACGCCGAGGAGCGCCGACGAGCTACTGCCGAGGCGCGAGAGCTCGACCTGGCGGACCGGGTGCGCGCTCGTCAAGAGCGGCTCGGTCGAGGCTCGGAAGCCTGCGCGCGCGTCGCCGTCCCGCTCGCGGTCCTTGCCCTTGCGGCTCGGCGCGCGCAGCTCTCGCGGCAAGGGCGCAAAGCTGCCCCAGCCGACCGCCGTTGGGCGCCCGCCGGGCGTCTCGGCACGCCGGAAGGCGACGCACGTGCTGCTCGAGCTCGCGCCGTCGTCGAGCGGGACGTCGCACGCGGCGAGGACGTTGCCGAGGTTCGGGTCGCGAGTCTCGAACGTGCGGAGGATGCGCGTCTGCTTCGACGACGAGCTGTGGCGGTCCTGGATGGCCGCGTTGAGGCCGACGGTCGGTTGGAGCGGGTCGTGGCGGAGGACGTCGTGCTGCGACCGGGCGACAAGGTGAGCATGCACGCTCGACACGAGGTGCTCAAAGGGTTCTGGGACGCACAAGGTTGAGCAGAACGTGACCCTCACGGGCAAAGTCGAGCGGGTCGCCCTCGAGGTCGAGCGCTTCTGCCTCGTCTCGGTCGTCGACTGACGCCGGGAACAGCAGGCTCGTCTTGCCGCGCCTCGCTCGAAGCCGTAGATCTGTGGAGGTACACCTGGTCAGGCGCAGAACACGAAAGCGACGCGAGGAGGGAAGTGGTGAGCGCACCTTGGTCCTGGTTGACGACCCACTCGCGGCTGAAGGCGTCGACGTTGCCGTCCTTGTCGCGCTCGGCTCGCAGGCGAAAGGATGCCGCCTCGCCAGGGACGAGCTGGACCGACTCGGGCCATCGTTGGACGGCTTGCGGGGCGATGTTTGTCCAAGCTGAGGGCGGTGTCGAAGGCCGAGGATAGGCGCAGCGGGTGCTCGAGGTGCGGCAGGGGGTGCAGGGATGGCCGCCGTCGCAGTCGAGGTTGGTGGACCCACGTTGTGCGCCTGTGTGGGTGACAGGGTGAGCAGGATGCGAGAGGAATGGGGGCGAGAGGATGAGGAGGAGACGGACAGCTAAGACAAGCTGGGCGGTGGGACGGGTCCATGCAGCATGTCCCTGCGCTTGGCACGGATGCAGCAACAGCTCTAGCAGGGGCCGGTAGCGTGTGGGCGAGAGAGCGAGCACCGGCTCGAGATGAGACCGAGGTTGGCTGTCGTCCTTCCTCGTCCCGCCCGCCTGAGAGGCTGTGCGCCACCTGTGCGACGCGCGCAATGGCTGCCGCAAGCCCACCGAGCCGACTGCGCCTCCTCCTCGAGTCGCCCGCCCACACCCCGCCTCAGCACCGCCTCCTCCAGCTCCGCAAGGTGAATCCAGCGTCCTCTCCCTCTCGCAGAGTGCGTGCGTCTCGACCCAGCTGACACTCAGCCCCTCCCACAGACCATCCTGCTCGACTCGCTGCCGGTCGGAGACGAGGGCGACGCGTTGCGCCCGCACCTGTGGAAGCTCCTCCTGCAGCTCCACGTCGTGCCAGACGGCGAGCTGCACCCTCTCCTTGATGCCCAAGCCTACCTCGATCTCGTGTGCGTCCTCTCGTGTCCTCTCGTGCCGAATCTACCCAGACTGACGGCTTGAGCCACCCTCCTCCCCTTTCCCCCCCCTCTCCCGCACACTCCTCGTCCGCCCACGACACAGCTCGCGCGATCCTTCGCCCATGTACAGCAAGGTCCGCAACGACACGTTCCGCACCCTAGCCACCGACCAAGAGTTCCTCGACAAGGTCGGCGAGGAGCGCCTCGTGCGCTGCCTCGAGGCCTTCGTCTGGCGCCAGCAGGTCCACGCCGACCAGGGCATCCCGTCGTCCATCGACCCGCAAGTGCCCTACGTTCAGGGCCTCAACGTCCTCGCCGCCCCGTTCCTCTACGTCCTCCCGTCGCAGCTCGAGGCGTTCGCGTGCTTCACCACCTTTGTCGAGCGCCAGGTCCCGCGCTACGTTCAGCCCACCCTCGTCGGCGTTCACGATGCCCTTCATGTGCGTCCCAACTTCCTCCTCCTACGTTCATGCGAAGCGGCGACAGCCCTCGAGACGAGCGCGCTCGTCGCTCGACGGACTCGACCAGGATGCTCCTTTCGAGCCCGGCGCTGACTCTGTGCATGCACCTGCAGCTCGTCGACCTCTGCCTCGCCTCGATCGACCCACCACTCTACGCCCACCTCGTCGCGTCCAACCTGACGGCCGAGATCTACGCCTTCCCCTCGATCCTCACCTTCTGCGCCGCGACGCCTCCTCTGCGCGAGGTACTCGAGCTGTGGGACTTTCTCCTCGCGTGGGGACCGGGCCTCAACGTCCTGTGCGTCGTCGCGCAGCTCGTCGCGATGCGGGAGGCACTGCTGGCGGAGAAATCGTGCGTCAGGATCGTCCTCTCTTGTCGCGGCGTTCTCTTGTCGCGGTGTCGGTCGATTCGCCCGCTCCGAGCGAGGTCGGCCGGTACCTGGCGCGCGTGGTGCCGCAGTCCTGACCCTCTGTCCCACGTCTACAGGCCCATGAAGCTCCTGCGCACGTTCCCGCCCCTGCGCTCGCGCGAGATCATCCCCCTCGTCGTCCAGTTCATCGGCGTCCTCCCGGCCGACCTGTACGACGCCATCGTCCGTCATCCGTGGGACGACACGCTGCGCCTGCCTGGGAGGTGAGGCTGCGCGGCGGAGCGGGCGACGGGCTCGTGCGAGGCTGGACCTGCGCGAGTCGAAGAGGACGAGGAGGTCGGAGCGGGCGTGGTCGTGCGGCGGGCTCTCTTTCTTTCGGTGCATCCTTCACACGTGTTGTCGTAGCTCTCTCTTTGCACCTGCACAGTCGTTCCTATCCTTCGCGCGCCGCGGCTCTGGCGAGCATGCGGCCGCCACATGCTCTCGTTCGCGCGCACAGTCGAGAGGGTCAGCCTCGACTCGCAGTGCACTGAAGATAGTTTCATCTAGCCAACGAGCGGCTTAGCCAGACCCCCTGTTGAGCGAGAGTCGGTTCACCGCCTCGTCGCCCGCTCGCCTCTCGTCCTCTCGCCTTCTCCACCTCGCTCTCGCCCCGAGACCTCGCCGCTTGCACGAGCAGCAGGCGTACAGCACACTTGAGCACCGCCACAGCCTCACCCCACGCCACCTCGGCTCGTGCCGACCCGCTCTCATCCTCATCAGCTCCAACCTCCGCCTCTCCCTCACCCCTCGCCATGGGCCTCAAGTTCAAGGGCGACAAGCCCCAAAAGAAGAAGAAGTCGACATCGCGGCCCTCGTCATCGTCACACGGCGGCAGCTCGAGCTCGCGCGCCGACCCGGACGCCCACCTTGAAGGGTGGCTCCCCGCCCCCTCGCCCGCGCTCCTCCTCGGCCCGAGCTACCTCGTCCTCCCCGCCACCGACCTCACCCCGCCAGTCTGCGTCGCGACCAACCCGACCACCGGCAAGGTGTACGCCCACGCGCTCCCGGCGCCGGGCGCGAGTGCGAGCGGGAGCGGCAGCGGCGGTGGGGCGGCGGCACTGCCAGCGTCCGCGCTCGCGGGCCTCGACGCCGACGAGCTCGAGGCGCTCGTCGACGCGGCCGAGGCGGGCGGCGCAGCAGGGGGCGGCGCGCACGAGGACCAGTACGAGCCGAGCGACGTGCACCACGTGTGGGTGTGCGCGCGCGTGCTCGACTCGAACGACAAGGTGACGCTGCGCAGCGGGGCGGGCCGGTTCCTCGCGAGCGACGAGCTCGGGCGCGTGAGCGCCGAGCGCGAGGCGCGCGGCATGCAGGAGGAGTGGACGCTCGAGGCGGTCGAGGGCAAGCGGGACCGCATGGCGATCCGCAGCGCGTACGGCAAGTACCTGTCGGTCGACGTCGTCGCCGGCGGCAAGGTCGAGCTGCGCGCCGACGAGGACAAGGAGGGCGAGACGGAGCGGTGGCAGATCATGATGCAGGGCGAGTACGTCGTCAAGGCCAAGCAGCAGTTCAACGAGCGCAACGGCATCAAGACCAAGCCTGACGCCGGCTACACGGTCGTCACCGACCTCGCAGGCGCCGAGGTCGACGCCATGTACGTCCAACTCTCCCTCGTCCCTCTCCTGAGCGAACACGCACTGACCCGAGTACTTCCCTCCCCTCCCCCTCTCTCTTTCGCCCTCTCGCAGCAAGCGCTTCCATCGCCACGGTCAAGGCTCGTCCTCGGTCGGTACGGCCGACGACGTCCGCAACCTCAAGAAGGCGCGCAAGGAGGGCCGCCTCGCCGAGGCCATGCTCGACCGCCGCGCCAAGCTCAAGAGGTGCGCCGGCTCTCTCTCTTCTGTCTCTTGACCTGCCTCTCGACTCGACGAGCACGTACTGACACTGTCTTCTTCCTCGCAGTGATCGGTACTGCTGAGCTCGGAGCAGAGCGACTCGTCGGCTTGTAGTTCGTCGCCTTCGCAACACGCCCTGTCACTGGAGCGAACGAGCGCACGTCCGAGCCGAGCAGCGAGAGATGTGGACGAGGAGCAAGACCGAGAGTGTCCAAGAGCGAGAGCGAGAAAGAGAGAGCCCGCCGAGAGAGAGGTCCCGCTCGAGCCGCTTGGAGCATCTCTCGTCCTCTCGCTTGAACCCGCGCACACGAGTCCCTCGCCGCATAAACATGCACTGCAGCCCTCGCGCACTCGTGCTAGACCAAGCCCTGCCGCTTGAGGTCCTCGTACGTCTTGCGGTTGTACACGTTGCCCTCTTCGTCCTCGAGCTCCTCGGTGAGCTCGGCGTGGCTCAGCTCGGCGCGGCCCTCCTGCTTGAGCTTCTCGGCGACTGTGTGACATCGAGAGAGGTAGGTCAGGTACTGTGCGGGTGCGCGGGAGGAAGGGAAAGGAGAATAGGCCGGGAGCGAGAGAACGAGGAGGGAGAGGGGAGGAGGAGGGGAGGACGCACGAGCGATGGCGTCCTCGATGCGCGTGATCTCGTGGAAGTGCTTCGTGTTGGGCAAGCCGAGAGCGCGCATGCCGAACGCGTGGCGCGACTCCTGGAAGTGGCGCTCAAAGTTTTTGCTGCGGCGCGCTCGACGAAAGGGTCAGTTCTGCGACCTCTTCGCGAGATAGAGAGGGGAGAGAGAAAGAGAGAGAGAGACGGACCGGCCCTGGTAGACGTGGTCGGAGCAGATCTCGCACTTGTACTCGACGCCGAGCCCGTGCAGCTTGTAGAGCCAGTAGGGGATCGGCTTGCCGTCCCAGCCCAAGGGCAGCTTGAGCGGGTTGTAGATGCGCGCCTCGTCGTCCTCGTCGTCGTCGCCGTCACCTGCGCCCGCACCGCCCTTGCCCGACGCCGACGCCGCTGCGGCCGCCGCCGCCGCTTCGGCCGCCTCGCGCGCCTCGAGCTCCTCGGCCTCGGCCGCGCGCTCCTTGTCCGTCAGGGCCGCACGCCGCTCCGTGTTGGCCTGCGTGTCGGCGAGGATGCCCGCAAGCGGCCCGGGCGCGGTCGCGCCTGGTGCTGCTCCTGCTGCTGCTGCTGCGCCGTCGAGCACGGGTGCGACGGGCGAGACGAGCGCCGTGATGAGGGCCTCCTTGAGGGCGAGCGCGCGGTTCTTGGCGTGTCGGAGAGAGGCGAGGGACGAGGTCGAGGAGGTGGGAGGGGCGGTGGAGGAAGAGGAGGACGCGGTCGGGTGCGCCGAGAGGGCTTCAGAGCCGAACTGGAGCTTGGCGGCCGCCTTGACGTGCTTCTTGCCCGTCAGGTGCGCCGAGTAGACCGACTCTTTCGAGAAGGATCTTTGGCCTGTCGAGACAGAGAGAGACAGGGTCAGTGCGGGACCAAGGAGGAGCCAGACGAGGAGGAAAGGACGACACGCACAGGCTGCGCACCAGATGCCCTCACCCTCGGCCTTCTTGTCGTCGCCCTCGCCCTCCCCCGTCCCTTCTGCCTGCTGCGCCCACCCGAGCACCTCGCCCGCGTCCCACCGCCGCGCAAAGGCGGCATCTGCCGCCTCGAGGACGGCGTCGAGGTCGCCGAGGGGGAGGACGCGCTCGTAGAAGCCCGAGAGGTACGACAGGAGGTCGGTGAGGTAGGTGGCGTAGGCGGGCTGGGCCTTGAGCTGGCGCGAGAGGTTAAAGTCGGTGAGGGCGGCGAGGTACTGGAGGTACGAGTAGCGGCGCCAGCCGCCTGCGCTCGCCTGGCCGCTGCTCGACGCGGGGGCGAGGTTGTTCCACTGGTCGTGGAGCTCGTGCAGGTCGAGGTAGCGGCCGAGGCCCTCGTCGCCGGTGAAGCGCTTGTCGAGCCACTCTGGGTCGCCGTGCTCGAGGGCGCCGAAGTCGACGTCGCGGTCGCCGGCGATGCGAGCCTGGCCCTGGTCCGGGTACTTGCGGTGGTAGTCCTTGAGCTTGGCGAGGCGTTGGTAGAACTCTGCGAGGTCCTGGCCCGGTTGACCACCGCCAGAGAGGGCGTCGATCTCGCGCTGGCGGTCGTCGTTGTCCGGGGCGAGGGCGACGGCGAGGGCCTGGTTGCGGTGCACGATGCGGTTTGCGAGGTCGTGTGCGCGGTGCGAGCGTGCGAGGCGGTCGCGGTGGGGCTGGGCCGGGAGGTCGAGCGAGACGAGGAGCGAGGCGAGGGTGCGCTCAAAGAGGTCCTGGTCCTCTGCGAGACCGCGTGCGTCCTCGATGACGCTGCTGGCCATGGCTGTGGGGCGAGCTAGGCGGGGGTAGCCGGTGTGGGTAGAGAAGCGAGAGAGGTGGAGACGACGAGGAGGAGGAGGAGGAGGCGACTAGTTCCCGCTCATCTCGCTCAAGCACAGAGCCGACTAGCGAGCATCATGTCGGTACGTCGAACCTGTCCCCTCGCCGTCCACCCGTTTCCCGCCCGTCGCCACAGCCACCTCGCGCCGCATCACTCCGCCTCCTTCCCCTCGTCTCCCCATCAGCACTCGCCGCTCCCCGCCCGCACTCCCTCTCTGGGCCGCGAGCACCGGTCTAGACTCGGTCAGAACCCCCCCACTGACCACCATCCCGCACCCAGATCGACCGCACAAAGGACAACAAGCTCGTGTTCGAGACGTCCGAGTCCGTCTCGGTCGTGCGTCTTCCTCCTCCTCTCGCACGCCCACCGTACTCTCGGACTCGCCCATTGACCCAAACTTGCTCCCACAGGCCCCGACCTTTGACTCGCTCGGCCTCAAGGAGGACCTCCTGCGCGGCATCTACGCCTACGGTGCGCCGCACTCTCTCCCACCTCTCTCGTCGTCGGTCTCGCTCACCCTCAAGCTACCTGCAGGCTTCGAGAAGCCCTCGGCCATCCAGCAGCGTGCAATCCTCCCCGTCACCAAGGGCCGCGATGTCATTGCCCAGGTGCGCACCCCTCCCTCGCTCGCTCGGACCCGCCTCGAGCGCACGAAACTCACGCTCGCTCGCCCCGCAGGCACAATCCGGTACCGGAAAGACGGCCACGTTCTCCATCTCGATGCTCCAGTCGATCGACTCGTCGGTGCGCGAGACGCAGGCCCTCGTCCTGTCGCCCACGCGCGAGCTCGCGACCCAGATCCAGAGCGTCATCCTCGCTCTCGGCGGTGCGTCCCTCGCCCTCTCTCTCTCACCGAGACAGAGCATCGTCACTGACGCTTGTTTTCGAGCCGGCGCAGACTACATGAACGTGTCGTGCCACGCGTGCATCGGCGGCACGTCGATCGGCGAGGACATCCGCAAGCTCGAGCACGGCCAGCAGATCGTGTCGGGCACGCCCGGGCGCGTGTTTGACATGATCAAGCGCCGGCACCTGCGCACGCGCAACATCAAGATGCTCGTCCTCGACGAGGCCGACGAGCTCCTCAACAAGGGCTTCATGGACCAGATCTACGACGTGTACCGGTACCTCCCGCCGCAGACCCAGGTCGTCGTCCTGAGCGCCACGCTCCCGCACGACGTCCTCGAGATGACGACCAAGTTCATGACGGACCCGGTCCGGATCCTCGTCAAGCGCGACGAGTTGACGCTCGAGGGCATCAAGCAGTTCTTTGTCGCCGTCGAGAAGGAGGACTGGAAGTTTGACACCCTGTGCGACCTGTACGACACGCTCACCATCACCCAGGCCGTCATCTTCTGCAACACGCGTCGGAAGGTGCGTCCTCGCCGTCCTTCCTCGCCCTCGTCGTCTCGACGCCGTTCCTGACCTTTCTCTCCTCTCGCCCTCTCCTGCCCTCGCCCTCGCCCTCGCCCTCGCCCTCGCCCTCGCCCTCGCCCTCGCCCTCGCCCTCGCCCTCGCCCTCGCCCTCGCCCTCGCTCACGTTCCACAGGTCGACTGGTTGACCGAGAAGATGCGCGAGGCCAACTTTACCGTCTCGTCGATGCACGGCGAGATGCCGCAAAAGGAGCGCGACACCATCATGGGCGAGTTCCGCTCGGGCGCGTCGCGCGTCCTCATCACGACCGACGTGTGGGCCCGCGGCATCGACGTGCAGCAGGTGTCGCTCGTCATCAACTACGACCTCCCGAGTCGCGAGAACTACATCCACCGCATCGGCCGCTCGGGCCGCTTTGGCCGCAAGGGCGTCGCCATCAACGTGCGTCCCCTCTCTCTCTCTCTCTGTGCCTCCTGCGTGTGTGCACGGTCCTGACACATGCGTCGTGCAGTTCGCGACCAACGAGGACATCAAGGTGAGCCCGCAGCGCTCGTTTCGTCCTCCCACTCCTCCCGGACGCTCTACTGACGCCGCTACACGCATTCCGCATAGATTTTAAGGGACCTGGAGCAACACTACGCTACTCAGATTGACGAAATGCGTAAGTCCGCCTTCTGCCTCGCATCCACGTCCTTGCTGACTCGTCCTCAGCCATCAACGTCGGCGACATCGTTTGAGCCTCGAGGAGCCTTGTACGGCGAGTTTGTGTCGAGGGGGGCCGCCGCTTGCAACCAACAGTGTACACACGTCTTTGACTGTGCTTCGAGAGCAACCTGGGCCGTATTCGTCGCAGAGGAAAGCTCAGGGGACGACGAGACGCTCGAGCAGGAGCGGGAAGACGTCGGCGACTCTCGACGGTCGGCATTAGCGCCGACCGACTTGCTTCGTCGAGTACGTCCTCTGTAGGACGTCTGCTGTCGCCGCGAGGCTTTCTCGGCGCCAGGGCGGGCTGCTCGGCTCCGAGCCGTACTTGAGAAGGTCAGCTCGCGAGGTTGGCGACGGCTCTCGACCGGCTTGGCTCGAGGACACTCGCGCTCGCTTTCTCTCTCGCTCACAGTCGCAAGCTCGACATTCTTCGGCCCCGTGCGACGTTGCAGCAAGCCCACCTCACAAACCCTCCCTCGCATGCTCCTCGGACCTCGCCTTCCTGCGAGCCAGTGCCGCCTCGACGAGCCCCAGCGCGTGTCCGACCGCCTCCTGTGTCACCTCCTTCTCTCCCTCGAGCTCCTCGACGCGCCGCCGCAACTCGCTGTTCCTCCTCATTTCGTCCACGAGCGCGTTCCTCGTCATCGCAAGCTCCCTCTCGACCTCCTCCTTGCGCCGCTGCGCCTCCTTCATCTTCTGCCCGATCGCGGTGCCCGTCTCGACGTACTTGATCGCGTCGCGCGTGCGTTCCCGCTCTCGGGCGTGTGCCCGCTCGGCGACTTGAGCGCGGTCGGCGGCCGAGGTGTACGCCGCGTGCCACTGCGCCGTGTGCTGCTCGGCGACGAGGGCGCAGGCTTGCCAGTAGCGCTCGGCGGGCGTTGGGTGGGTGAGAGCGATGGTGCGGAGGGCGGGCGAGTACTCGTGCGACATGGGGCGATGGCGAGGAGGGCGAGTGAGTTTGGCTCGGCGGCGCGGCGACGAGGGCGTCGCAAGGGCGGTGCGTGCGGGAGGGACGGCGGCCTGGTAGACGGCGAGAAGCGAGAAGGCTATGACTCGTTCGGAGAGCGACGAGGGCCGAGGGAGGCTGAGAGCGAGAAGCAGAGAAGCTGGCGGACCGAGCAACGACAGCGACGAGCTCGGCGAAGCCGCTTCTCACAGACACGGATTGAATGATTGCACACACGAGCACGAGAGGGACGATCTACATGTACGGAGAAGACGAAAAGACGACGGTTCAAGCGACTGACCCTCCTGCGACAGCTTCTCCTCCTTCTCCCTCGCTCACGCCTGGCCCTCCCTCGCGCCCCACACCGCGCTCACGAGCCTGACGAGCCGGCCGTGGTCGTCCTGCAGCTCGCTCAGCTCCTCCTCAGCCTTCTCGCGCGCCTTGACCGCCTCGTCGCGCGCCCTGAGCGCCTCGTCGCGCGCCTCGTCCGCCTCGCCCGCCCACCGCTCGGCGCTGAGGCGACCCTTGCGCTCGGCGAGGAGGTCGTCGAGGGGCACCATGCGCTGCTGCTGGCGAGGCGCAAAGTGGTCCTCGTGCTGGTTGCGCTACTGCTGCTGCTGCTGCTGCTGCTGCTGCTGCTGCTGCTGCGAGCGCGCGAGGGCGTTCTCGCGCCGCGCGCGCTCGACCTTGCCGCCCCTCGGCCTCGCCTTGCCGGCCCCATGCTTGCGAGCACGTATGCTCATGGGCGGCGGGCCGTGCTGCTGGGGCTGCTGGGGCTGCTGGGGCTGCGACGACGTGTTCTGACCGCTCGGGCCCGCCTGCCGCTCGCGGTTGTCGTGCCCGCCCGACTCGAAGCTCGACGGACCCGACGTCGACGCCGAGTAGCCGGGGTCGCACGGGTTGTACAGGCCGAGCTGTTCGGGATAGTCGGTCGGCGAGAACGAGGGCGAGAAGTTGAACCGGCGAGGGCTGGCCGACGGCTCGAGCTTGGGCGCCAGAAGTGCGTTGTGCGGGTCGTAGCCGCCGGGACGGTGCTGCTCGTAGCGGTAGGGCTCAGGACGAGGGTTGAACGACATGGCGAGAGGAAGAAGTGGCGGCGAGGGTGCAGGCGAGAGGCGCGAATGACCGAGGTGCACAGGTCGAGCTGGCGTGTGAGTGTGCTGCGACTGCTCGTGCGAGTGTCGAGTATGCTGTGCCCGCATGCATGTCAGCGACACGGTCCTTCGAGGGGAGCAACAGGAGCCGCCCCGCTCGCGACCGAGAGCTCGAGGGAAGCAGGCGACGCACCTGCTAGACGACGCGGGCCGAGTATGGCGCGCTGCAGCCGATCCCTTGAAGGCGTGTACGACCGTGCCGAGGACCGCCGGGAGCCGTGACGAGGCGGGGCGAGGTGGACGAGGTCGGGGCCTGAGCGGAGATGAGGGACGAGGACGGCTCGTGGGCGGTCGGGCGGCGCAGGAGGGCGGGCGCAGAGCTGTGTTCGATGCTCTGAAGCTTCTCAGGGCCCAGCGTCGGCGAGCGGGGCGAGACGAGGTGAGGGAGAGAAGGAAGACAGGCGAACGTCGCCCTCGCGGCCAAGTCGGGGCAGCCAGCTCGAGCGGCCTCTCGTTCTCTGGTGCTCGCGCTCACGAGAGCAAGGACGAGCTCACCGTTGCATACACATCGCGGCACAGGAGGGGCAGAACAAGACGAGGGAAAGAGCCGGCGCAACTCGGACCGCGCTGCGAACGAGCGCGCGCGGGAGGGCAACGGCGTGACGAGGGGGACAAGAGGGGAAAGGGGGAGAGGGGGTATAGGGACAGGGCGAGGACAAGGGGAGGGGGGTATCTCGTTAAGGTTAAGGGCGGGGCGTGAGAGGGGGCGCTTGCGGCGGAACAAGGTTGCGGAAAGGTGAGGGACGATTACTCGGCGTTGGCGGCCTTGGCGGCGACGACGTTGCCCATGGCAATGACGAGCTGCGCGATGCTGTCGAGGTTGCCGCCGACGGCGCCGGCAGGGATGGCCGGCGCCGCGACGTTGACGGGCGCGACGGCGCCGCCCGAGCTGGACGCCGAGGCCGAGGCCGAGCCCGACACGAGGCTCGCGGACGACGACATGGTCGCGCTCGGGATGGCCGAAGCCGACTCGGCGGCGGCAGAGGCGACGCTGCGAGGCAGGCAAGAAGGCGTGAGTAAAGTTCCCCCTCGGGTCGTCGACTCTGGGAAAGAGGGACGCACCTCGCGACCGAAGCAGCCGACACAGCGGCGGCCGACAGCGCAGCGTCCGACGACTGGGCAGCAGCCGCAGCCGACGCGACCGACGCCGCCGACTGGGCCGATGCGCGCGAGGCCTGAGCCGCCTGAGCCGCCGCGCTCTGGGCGCTCGCGGACGAAGCGGCGGCGGCAGCGGCGGACGAACTGGACGACGCGAGCCACGCGTTGTGCGCTGGGACGACGACGAGGCCCATGCGGCGGCGCGCGAGGACGAGGACGAGGCCCATGCGGCGGCAGCCGACTGGGACGAAGCTGCAAGGACGGGAACGGAAGGTCAGGGCCTGCTCCTCTGCGCGCCCGACACGATGTAGACGACGAGACGCACCGTATGCTGCTGCTGCCGACGAGGACGAAGCCGCTGCCGCCGCCTCCTTCTTCTTCTGGTCGTCGTTGTTGTTGTTGCCGCCGCCGCCGCCGCCAGCCGACCAGCTCATGTAGATGACGCCGACCGACTCGTCGGCAAAGTGGCGGAAGAGGGCGGGCGACATGTCGAGGCCGCCGTAAGGGCAGCCGGGGCACGCGTCGAGGACCTGGGCCTGTTGCGGGAGAGGGAGGGCGGGTCAGCACGAGGGAGGCGAGAGAGGTACCGAGGAGCAGGAGCGCACGTTGGCCGTCTTGCCACCTGTGAGACGGAAGGAGGGCTCGGGTCAGTGCTGCTCGACGGAGGACGGCACGACGAGAGGGAGGAACGAGCCGACGCACCGTACGAGATGGTGATGGTCTGGAAGCACCACGACGAGACGGCGCCGAGGTCCCCATACTGGGCCTGGTTCATGGCGACCATCTGCAGAGGACGCGGAGCGAGTGTGAGTTCCGAAAGCCGACAACAAGCACGCCCGACCGGACGACCCAGGGTCGAACGGCCGCGCGAGGACGGCGAGCGAGAGGCGGGACGCACAAAGTCGCCCGCGCCGCTGTAGGTGCCGCACGCTCCCAAGCCGGGCTCGAAGAAGGTGGCCCTGCCGTTGTAGCCGCGCTTGGACAGGCTGTGGAGCTCTTGGCCGTCGGACGACGAGTCGCCCTGGGCGACGAGGCTCGCGTTGCGGACGGCAAAGTCGGCCTTGTGGGCCGGGTCGCTCAGCTCGAGGTCGATGACCGGGGCGTCGTCGGGCCCGCGCAGGACGCGGTTGAACCGGCGCGAGTGGGCGGCCGAGTCGGGGCCGTGGGCCTGAGCGACGAGGGGGAGCGAGAGGGCGGCGGCGACGGCGAGGAAGGTGGTGGCCTTCATGGTAAGGGCTGGTGTGGTGGTGGTGGTGGTGGTGGTGGTGCGCAGAGGTGGCGCCGTGAAGAGAGGGTGTGGCCGAGTTGGGCGACCAAGATCGAAGGGGGAGGACGAGAGCCGGGTTCGCCTGGGGGGGACGGCGGGCGAGACGAGGGGCTCGGGGCGGTGGTGCGAGTGGCGGTGTGGGTGCAGCTAGTCGACAAGCTGTAGCTCTGCGTGGGTGCTGTGGCGCTGGTGGTGGAGCGAGAGAGAGGGAGGAGGAGGACAACACCCACGCGCCCCCCTTCTCCTCCGCGCCTGTCGCCTTTTTGGCCGATCTCGCCCTCGCTCTCGCCGCACGGTTCCCTCTCTCAACCTCCGCTGCTCTCGAACTGCACAAGCCACGCTCTCGACAGCCGCACCTCCTCGTCGAGCAAGCCCTGCCCTCGCTTCCTCCCCTCGTCGTCCACCTCGACGCGCGGCTCCGGGTTGAGTGAACTCGGCCTTGGCCGACTCTGCTGCGTCGCTCGCCTCGTCATGCATCCTGCGCTCAACCCGCCCTCCCGTCGCTCTCCTCGCAATGCAGAGCCTGCTCAGCTTTCTGGCGCCGTCGAGCGCGCCGTGTCCCAAGAGTCGCGAGCGAGAGAGACGTCGTTGCAGTGCGCTCGCTCCTTCGAAGCGGCGACTCACTCCTCCATCGCGCTCCGCTCGTCGTCGTCGTCGTCGTCGTCGCCCTCAGCATCTCCCTCATCGTCCTCGTCCGCCTCGACGTCGTCCTCGGCCTCGGGCGCAGCCTGGATCCCCGTCACCGCCTCGTGCACCTCGCGCCCGCCGCCCGTGCTCCACTGGTCGCGGATGTAGGACGCAAAGAGGGCGCCGTGCTGCGAGGCGAGGGTGTCGAGTGAGGGTGCGGGAGAGGAGGCGGCGGTGGAGGACGAGGGCGGTTGCGGAAGGAGAGAGGCGCGGAGGACGTTCTGCGCGAGGACGGGGCAACGAGTGTCAGCTACTTCGAGGACAAGTACAGCTTCATCCTCGCAGCCGAATGGCGACGAGGGCAGAAGCTGTCCTGATAAAAGAGAGCCGAGGACGCACGAAGACCTCGCGCACGAGCTCGCCCCTCTCGCCGTCGTACGTCTCCTCCTCGCCCTCGATCATCTCGCCGAGCGCCTTGAGCCCGCCGCCGATCCACTCCCTCACCGCCTTGTTCCCGCCGGCGCCGCCCATTGCGCCCGAACCACCCGCCCCATGCTGCTGCTGCGCCGGCTCGGCGCCGACGCCAACGACGACGCCGCCGAGGCCCCTCGCGGCGCCCCAGCGGCCGCCGAGCCCGCGCGCGTCGCCGGCGAGGCCGCGCAGGAGCGTCTTGGTGACGCGCGGGAGGAGCGACGGGTAGGCGTACGCGTGACGCTCGAGGACGAGGTGGAGGAGCGAGGCGGCGAGGGTGCGGATCGTCGGTGGGGACGGGTACGTGCCGCTCGGGACGGGCGGGAGCGCGCTCGTGAGGAGGCAGGTGAGGATTGGGGGAGTGAGCTGGTGGAGGTACGGCTCGACAAAGAGGGTCGGGTTCTCGAGCATGGCGTGGAAGAGGTCGAGCGCGCGCTGCAGCGCCGGCAGGTCGTGCAGGTGGTTGGCGATCTGTGGAAGGGAGCTTGAATTAGCGAGGAACGGGAGAGACGGAAGAGAGACAGAGAGAGAGTGAGGCACGCACCTGCTCGCCGCCCCACGAGATCAAGTACGGCACGAGCTGGTGCAGGCCCGGGTCGTTGCGCACGCTCCCGAGCGCCGCCTCCCTCACTTCGGAGCTCGTCTCGCCCTGCCCTGCTCCCGCTGCCCCGCCTGCCGTCGACGACGACGCCGCCGAGTCGGATCCGAGCGCGTCGACGAGCCGGGTAAAGTACAGCTGCAGCTCGCGCGAGAGGACGTGCTTGACGAGCGGGGTGACGGCCGACGCGGGACCGCCGGACGAGGTCGATGCGGTCGGGATGAGGGATGTCGTGGCCGCTTTTGGCGCGTACTTGGCGAGCTCTGTGGGACCGAGGGGAGCGGCGAGTCAGGGCAGACGCTCGAGAGAGGAGAGGGAACGGGGGCAGCGCACCTTGCGGGGTCGGGTTCTCCTTGATGAAGGGCTGCACACCCTCGATCGCGAGCCAATGTGCTGCGCGTGGAGAGAGGCTCGTCAGTGACTCGTGCGCATCGAGAGCGAGAGAGCGAGTTCGAGGGGCTTGCCGGTGAAGCTGATGTCGCGCGGGACGGGCGGCACGTCGGTCTTGATGACGCGGCTGAGGTCGATCTCGTCGTCGTCGACGTGGTAGACGGTGCCGGTCGCGGTGACGGTCTTCTTGAAGGGCTGGTGCGACGAGGCGGCGAACCCCCACAGGGGCTCGAGGTTGCGGACCTTGAGGGCCTCGTCGACGTCGTCGACTTTCAAGCGGGTGCGGCGCGAGTGGCGCATGAACTTGATCGACTCCTGTGTCGGCGAGGGGGAGGGGCGCGGTCAGGTGTGGTTGTCGCTGGGAGGGGGAGCGGGGGGGACGGACCTCTATGATTTCCCACAGGCGGTACTCGACGTCGCCTGCGAGTGCTTGTGCGACGTCGTCTGGGAGGTTGGCGATGCCGAGCGACTCTGCGACGTCCTGTTGGAGGGGGAGACGGGACGGTGAGTGGAGGGGGAGGGGGGGGGGAGAGATGAGGACGAGGAGAGGGCGAGACGGACCTTGACCGAGTCCTTCTTCCACACGCCGGAGACAGTAGCAGCCTGTCGAGCCATGTGAGCAGTTGGCAGGTGCTCGAGAGGCGAGAGGTGGAGAGCAAGAGGGTCGAACCAGCTTCATCTCTGTCGACGGTCGCTCACCTTCACTCGACCCCGCTCGACGCTCGCCTGGTACACAGAGCACGGCCACACCTTGTACCCCGGGTGCGCTCTGCCACCCCGCTTGAGCTCGCGCGCACCATGAGCCACCACTCGTCCTTCCCGCCGCCCACCTCCGACACCCAGCCCGACCGCTCACCGCCAGCAGGCCCGCAAGGCTCGCCGCCCCTCGTACCCGTCCCCAACGAGCAAGAGCGCGACCCTGCCCGCGACCAGCCGCACCCGCACGACCATGACCCGGCCACCGCCGCCGCCTACGCCTCGCGCCGCAACCACTACGACGACCGCGCCCCCTACTACCCTGGCCACCCCGTCGACGACCCGTACCGTGCACACTACGCCACTCACCCGCACCCGCACGCCTACCACGACCCGTACGCCGCGCCGCCGCCGCCTCACGCACCGGCCTACCCGCCGCACTACCCGCCCAGGGGCTACGGCGCCTACCCGCCCCCGCACCCGCACGACCCATACGCACGTCCGCAGTACGCCGCCTACCCGCCGCCGCGCGACCCGTACGCCCCGCCTCACGCCGACTACTACGGCCGCCCGCCTCCTCCACCCGCCGCGCACGACTACTACGCCCGTCCTCCCCCTCCTCCACACGCCGCGTCGTCCAACGGGTACGGTCCGCCCCCCGCCTCGGCGCGCAGCTCGACCGAGCCTGTCGCGCCTCCAGCCGCCGCCGCCCCAGCCGCCGCCCCAGCCGCCGCCCCAGCCGCCGCCCCAGCCGATCCGCCGCTCGACCCGAACGACCTGTCGATCCCGCTCCTGTACCTCGCGCGGTCCGTCAGCCCCAAGACGTTCGCCCCCTTGCGCGCCCAGTACACGCACCTCGAGCTGCGCTTCGTCAACTCGCTCCTCGACCTCGCGGCCGACCTGCACGCCGTGTCGCTCGAGCACCCGAACCTGCTCGCCGGCCGCCGCCGCGTGTGGGTCACGGCCGTCGGCGGCACCGACGCCCTCGTCGCGCGCGTGCGCCACACGACCGACGCCGTCCTCGACTGGCGCGAGGCCAACGACCTCGCGACGCTCGAGCGCGAGCTCGCCGTCGAGGAGCGCCGCGTCGTCACCGTCCGCGAGCGCGAGCGCGACCTCGCCGACGAGGCGCGCAGGCACACCGAGCGCGACGAGCTCGCCCGGCGCGACCGCGACCGCGAGGAGGTCGAGCGCGAAAAGGGCCGGCGCGAGATCGAGGAGCGCGAGAGGGACGGCGCGGCGCAGCCGGCGCAGAGCGAGCCCGACGAGCTCAACGAGGTACTGCGCGCCGTCAGGGGCGAGTCGCTGTCGGGCACGGCCGCGGCGGCGGCGGCGGGTCCCGAGGGCCAGAGCGCGCAGGTCGACGACGCGCACGAGGGGGCCGCAGACGAGTCGAGGGCGCCGCCGGGCTCGGGCGCGACGCCTCAGTCGCCCAGTCGCCCGAGCCGCAAGCGCTCGCGCCACGAGGACCTGGCCGACGAGGACGACACCGAGGAGGTGCGTCCACGAGCCCGGCTCGTTCCTCCCCTTCCCTCTCTCCTCGACCGACCCTGACGCTCTCCCTCTCTCCCTCGTCCTTCTCTCTCTCGCGTCGCGCAGAACAAGGAGCGTCGTCGTGCCGAGCGCAAAAAGCTCGAGGCCGTGTGCAAGATGGCGCGGCGGCGGTGCGTCGAGGCGAGCGAGCGCGACGGCGTGCCCGTCAACGACGAGACGCGTGCGGCCGACGACGAGCCGCAGCTCGGCGAGCGCCACAAGGGCGTGTGGGACCTCTTCTCGCAGGTGCGCCCCCCTCTCGCCCTACCCTGTCGGCTCGGGCTCCCTTCTCGGGCGCAGCGACTGACTGCGGACAGCGACATGGCGCGCGCACAGCCTCTCGACGACATCTCGCCGCAGATTCAGGTCCTCATGGCTCGAGCGATGCGCGACGCAACGTATCCGCCTCGCCTGCGGCTGTACGACCACCCCGAGGCGCTCGAGCAGCTCGAGGCGGCCGTCCCGTGGTTCCTCACGCTGCTCCAGACGGTGCGTCGCCTCGTCCTCCTCTCATTGTCGGCTCTTTGAGCGCCTGTTCGTCGACCTGACTCAGCCTTGTCGAGTCCGCGCACAGATCCAGAGCCGGTACGAGCTCGCCGCCGCCGACCCACCTGCGCCGCTCGACCCGCCTCTCGCTGGCCCTTTCGCCAGCGCCGCCCTCGAGAACGGCGTCTAGGCGTCCATCGACGTGCACGTCGTCAACCTCGTCGTCGTCAAGAAGGCGCAAGACGGCACCCACCACGCGCGGCTCAGCTTCTTGCTTGCGCTTCTTCTCCTCGAACCTTCCCTTGTCTCTGCTTCCCTTGGTAGCTGCCCCCTCGTCATTCTCCCGCCATCGTCATCAACCCGCATCCGTCTGCTTTGTCTCTTTGTCTCTGTCTCCGTGCGTGCGCTCGCTGCGCAAGAGCTCGAGGAGGACGAGCGAGAGGAGGTTCGTCCGGCACAAGCCGTCGAGGGCCGGCACCTCATCGCCAGGGCCGAGCGATGGCGAGAGTGCGGCTCTCTGGGTGGGCGACAGGCGACCGCCGAGCGAGGAACGTCGAGCGAGCGCAGACGCAGCGACTCGACGAGGGGCCCGGGAGCGGCGGTCGGCGGCATTCCCGCCTCGGGTCAGTCGCGCGCGCCTTTCGTTCTCTCTGTATAGCCCCGTGTAGGCCCGCCTGCAATGCAACCGGACGAGCGTGACCCTCAGACGAGTCGCAGCTTTTTCTCTCAGCGCGCGAGCGAGAGCGCGCGCGACCTCGTCCCTCTCTTCTCTCCAAGTTTACGCCGCGCCGCCGCTCGACCGTCCCGCCGCGCCGTCCGCCAGGGCAGCACGAGGCGGGACGGCACCACGGGAAGCGGGCGTCGCCCCCTCTCTCGCGAGGGGCGCGGCGCTCGCTCAAGGCGGGCGCGCAGAGCGAGCCACAACAAGCTTTCCGTATCTCCTGCGCGCTCCCCTTGCTCTGGCTCTCTCCTGAGCCCGGGCAGGAAGGCGTGCGGATCGTAAGTGTCAGCGACAAGCCCCTTTCTGCGGTGGTGGTCGTCGAGGCGAGGAGCGACGAGATGAAACGACGACGACCTTTCCTTCCTCCCTTCTGCCAGTCCGATCGAGGCGAGCGCACCGAGAGCCTGTACCAGCACCATACCGCGCCACAACACCGCCTTCAGCCAGCTCGACTCGTCGCCCACTCGCCCGACTCGTCCTCCTCTCGGCCGCCTCGTCATGCCCGACCCAGCTCTGAACTCGCTCCTCGCGCTCGGCATCGACAAGCAGAAGGCGGCGTTCGCTCTGCGGGAGCACGGCGGAGAGGTCGAGGCTGCAGCAGACTGGTGCCTCTCGGTGAGCTCCCTTCTCCTCCCCCCTGCGCCCAACCAGCTCGCTGACCCCTCGTCCTCCTCCATCCGGGCAACAGGAAGGCGCAAGCTGGACGCCCGCCTCCCTCCTCGAGACCGCCTTCGCCCCACCACCCGCCGCCGCTCGCCGCTCCCCCTCTCCTCCACCCTCCTCCTCCTCCTCTCGCACCCGCCGCACCGACGACCCCTCGAAACCGCCCGGGTGGAAGCCCGTCCCGCACCGCGCCCTCACGCCGGGCACGCCCGTCCGTATCACGCTCAAGCAGGACCAAGGCACGGGCGTCACGCAGGAGGGGGTCGTCGCCGAGCGGTTGACGAGGGGAGACCACCCGCGAGGGGTCAAGGTGCGGCTCGAGGACGGGCGCGTCGGGAGGGTCGTGTGTGTCGTCAAGCCGTGACGGGGCCCGAGCTCTCGGGAGAGGGTGCTGTACATAGCGCGGGCGAGGGACGACGAGGGGGCAGTGTTGGCACAACTAGTACACAGACTACGGCACGGAGCGGGACGCGAGGAGAGCTCAGATCTGCGGGTCCGAGAGAGAGAGAGAGTGAGCTCGATGCTGCTCGAGGAGAAAGAGAGAGCGAGACGCACTCGGATGAGGTACGAGCCGTTGGCCTTTGTGAGGTCTGCGGCGCGAGGAGGGAAAGGCGAGGTGAGCGATTTGCCCTGCGAGGCTCGAGCGCAGGGAACGCGAGAGGGAGAAGGACGCGAGCTCACATCGTACCCACTGCAAAGAGACGAGAAACATCGTCAGTACGGGGCGAGAAACGCAAGAGGGAAAGAGAGAGAGGGAAAGAGAGAGAGGGAAAGAGAGAGAGGGAAAGAGAGGACGCACCTTGACGCTCTGGTAGTTGCCCTTCTCAAACACCTTGAGGAACCGCACGAGCAGGCCCGACGCGGTAAACATGAGGACCTGGAAGTCGATCGAGATGGGCGGGCGCGACCACGCCTTGCGGACCGTCGTCTGCGACAGCGACGCCTCGGCCGTAAAGGTCGCGTCCGAGCCGCCCTGGAAGCGCGGGATCCTGCGCACGCAGAGAGGGACGCCGACTTTTGTCAGGACGACTCTGTACGACGTCGCAAACGAGTGCGTGCGCGAGAGAAGGGCGGCGGAGAGAGAGATGGGGGACGCACTTCCACACGATGACGTTCTCGCCCGGGACGTACTTTGCCTTGCCGACGCCGACCTTGCACTCGACGCTCGCCGCGTTGAGCGGCGTCGGGATCTTGATGACGACGTTGGTCGCGCTCAGCTTGGCCTGGAACATGGCCTTGACGTGCACCGTGTACTCGACGCGCGACTTGCCAATCTCCTCGACGATGGGCTGCACCCGGAACGGCAGGTTGATGTTGGACGTCGAGCGGTACCTGCGCGTCAGGACCCGTACCCGTCAGCGTCAGGACTCGCGCCGAGAGAGGCGAGCGCGCGACGCAGAGAGGGCGAGGTGGACGCACCGCATGAGCTCGAACTCGCCGTCGGGCGGGATGAACGAGATGGTGCGGTCCGAGTCGAACTTGCCGAGCTTGACGCACTGGTGGAACTGGCAGTCGTCGAGCTCGACCGAGCTCGTCTCGAGGCCGCCGAGAGGTGCTTTGGCTCGCGCCAAGTCGCCGCTGCAGAGGGTGGGGGCAAGCGAGGTTAGTGGTTGCGCCGGGTAGGGCGAGGACGGAAGCGGACACGAGAACGCACGGTTTGTCGATGACGAGCTTGTCGTTGAGGCCGAACTTGCACTCTGGCGTGCCGCTCAGGTAGGCGCGCATCAAGATCTGCCCGTCGACGTCTGCCCTCAAGACCGTCCCTGCGCGCACGATGGTCGTCAGTGACGCTGCTCACACACGAGCGTACCAAGATGAGAGAGGGACGCACCCTTCGAGTTCATGCTGAGGTTGACCGTCTCGATCACGTCGACGAAGGCCTCGTTCTTGCGGTACTTGACGTCGTTGCGCCGCCAAGAGATGGCGCCCGTCGCCTGGATCGTGATCTTGGACGCTTCTTCTCGCTGTTGCGCAGGGTTTCGGGTCAGGATCTCGCGTGACGAGACTCAGGGCGAGGACGAGTAGGGGACGCACGACCGCCTGCTCCGACTTGACGCCCTCCTGCGTGATGTACATCTTGAGCGTGTCCGACTCCGAGTTCTGCGGGTAGCCAAAGTCGAGGATCTCTGCGCGCGAGGACGGCCGTGCGTCAGGGTGCGGCTCGAGCGAGACGACGTGAGGGACGGCGTGTGTGCACCGTCGAGGAGCTCGTAGATCAACCTGCAGGTGTGCGTCGAGTCAGTCTCGCGACTCGAGGCGATAAGAGAGAGGCAGAGGGGACGCACACAAAGTTGTTCTTGACGCTCTCCTCGTCGAGCTTGCCGAAGTAGGACCGGCCGAGGTTGATGAACCGGTACGTGAACTCGTACACGAGCGCGGCGTTGGCGTTCTGCGGGTGCACTCGCGTGTCAGTCGACCGTATAGATGGGAGCAAATCAACGACAACTAGGCGGCGAGCGCGGGGCGACAAGGCTCCTCGCTCGACCGCCAGCTGCGGACGCCGGTCGACCCATCTCGTCCCGCCCACGAGGTGAGGACGACGGGCGACTCACGTGCTTGCACACTGCGACGAGCCAGAGGCCGCCATGGCGCACGTGGAAGAAGGTCGTGTTGCTGAGCGTGATCAAGGGCGAGGTTGGTGGGGTCGAGGAGGCGACGACGTGAATGCGGAAGATGTCCGAGATGGAGCGTCTGCGTGCGGTGCGAGAGTCAGCTGAGAGGCTCGGGCGGACAATTGTCCACTGGCCCGGGTGCTGAGAAAGGGCGAGGACCGAGGTCGCGACGAGGCCGAGCGGGGGAGGGGACGAGGAGCGAGGGGACTGACTTGAGGTCGGGGCGGAAGAGGCGGCTGATGAGGACCTCGCCCTTGAGGTTGAGGACGAAGAAGGCCGAGATGGCCATGGTGGTCGCCGTCGAGAGGGCGAGCGAGCGAGCGAGATGCGGGGGTCGACGCGACGACGAGGAGGAACGGGGTGCGGGCTTGTTGCGCGGCGCTGTTTGGGGTCGGTGGTGTTGCGGCTAGCGTTCGAGTGCTCGTGCCTCTTCTGGCTAGCCGGGCAGGACAGGGCAGGACAGAGGCGGTGTTGCAGGAGCGAACGACGAGGGCTCGCTTCATCTTGGTCGCCATCCTCGCTCTCGTCTCAAGCTGCTCAAAGCCTGGACAGCTCTGCAGCCATGGCCGACTTCTCTCAACAGCTTGCACAGCGCGCCAACACGGTCCGTCCCCTCTTCCTCCACCCCATCTCGCCTCATCTCCCTCCTCATCTTGACTTGTCGCCCTCGTCTTCGCTTGGGCCCGGGCCCGAGTCTTGACCTACCTCGACCGTGCGCTGACCCACCAGTCCCCTCGCAGATCAACATGAACGCCGGCCCGTCCCCTCTTCCCGACGCCGCCCTCTTGACTGCTGCCGCCTCGCTCCTGTCGTACCCCGACACGCCCGGCATGGGCATCGCCGAGATCTCGCACCGCTCGTCGGCCTTCGACCAGGTCGTCGCCAACGCCAACAAGGACCTGCGCCAGCTCCTCGACATCCCCGACAACTACCACGTCCTGTGGATGCAAGGCGGCGGCTTGACCCAGTTTGCCGCCACCGTCCTCAACCTCGCCGCGTGGTACCGCACAAAGCACCAGCTCACCGCCGACGACGACGTCGAGGGCTGGTACGCCGTCACGGGCAGCTGGTCCAAGAAGGCCGCCGAGGAGGGCACCCGCATGGGCGTCACGGCCCGCACCGTCTTTGACGGCAAGAAGCACGGCAAGGACAACAAGTTCACCTCGATCGCGCCCGTCGACGCGTGGGACGTCCCGCAGCTCGAGGAAAACAGCCGCAAGCCCGCCTTCATCTACTACTGCGACAACGAGACGGTCGACGGCGTCGAGTTTGGCGCGCCCGACTCGGACTCGGCGTTCCCGTTCGACAAGTTTGACCCGGCCATCCCTGTCGTCGCCGACATGTCGTCCAACTTCCTGTCGCGCCCCGTCGACGTGTCCAAGTACGGCATCATCTACGCCGGCGCCCAGAAGAACCTCGGCCCGGCCGGCGTCACGCTCGTCATCGTCCGCGACGACCTCCTCGGTACGTCCCTCTTCCCCCTCGTCGTACTCTCGAGGGACGAGACGGCACGCGACGAGCGAGACTGACCCTGTCCTTTCTCGCCTCCCGCAGTCGATCTCGACGAGGCGGTCAAGTACGGCGCCGGCCGCGTCCCGTCCATGCTCAGCTACAAGAACATGGCCGACACCAACTCTATGTTCAAGTGAGTCCATCCCTCGCGTCGCACGTCGAGCGCTCGTACCTCGACGACCCGCGTCTGACCTTGTCCGCCCCGACCCGCAGCACGCCGCCAACCTTTACCATCTACGTCTGTTCCCTCGTCCTGCGCTCCCTCCTCGAGTCGCCTCCTCTCCCCCTCTCGTCTCCCGACGCCCGGCCCCTCTCGCCCCTGTCCGACTTTGCCGACCAAAAGTCGGCCCTCGTCTACTCGGAGCTCGACGCGAGCGAGGGCTTCTACATCGGCACGGCCGACAAGGAGGCGCGCTCGCGCATGAACGTCACGTTCCGGCTGCCCACGGGCGGCGAGCCGCTCGAGAAGGCCTTCGTCAAGGAGGCGAGCGAGCGAGGGATCAAGGGCGTCAACGGACACCGCAGCGTCGGCGGTGCGTCCTCGTTCTCTCTCTCTCCTCTCTTCCCCTGCGTCGGACGCGAGACTGACTCGTGGCGGACCCGCAGGCATCCGCACGTCGATCTACAACGCCGTCACGCTCGACGACGTAAAGAAGCTCGTCGCCTTCATGCGCGAGTTCCGCGACAAGAACGCGCACGCATGACCGGCCCGCCCAGCTGTAGAGCAGATCGATGAGCACGTCTCGAGGCGTCTATAGAAACTTGGAGCGGTCGCCGTCGTTCGCTCGCGGCGGTGAGCGAGCGAGAGGGGTCGAGCCTGCGTCGCGCACGGACGCTTCCGCTCGCTCGCGCTTCTGGCTGCCACGGAGCTGCCTTCGGACCGGCTTCCGACTCGTCTCGGCGCCGTCGGCCGGTGCGGAGCCGACGCTCGGCCGGGCGCACGCTCCTCGCTCGGCTGCCGGCTGTCGAGCGCACCTCCCTCGCTTCGGCTTGCGCTTCTCGGCACCCGGACTTCGCCACAGCCTCGCCCGTCGATCGGCCTCGTCCTGAATGCGGTCTGTACCCGGTCTGGTGGAGAAGGAACGGTGCGCCGTCCGTCGGCGGAGGCGCGAGGACCGTGCGCCGTCCGCACCCCTCTCGTCGCCTCTCGCGCTCGCTTGTCGCCCGCTCTCTCTCTCTCTTTCTCTTCACCGACTCTCGAGGACCTCTGGCAGCGTCCCTCGTCGTCTGCCATCCGGTCTCTCCTCCTCGACTCGGTCCCTCTCGACCGCGCCTCCCTCGCCTTCCTCCTCGACCCGAGCAGCTCCGGCAGCCATGCTCGGCTCCCTCCTCCACCTCCTCCCTCTCGTCTGGGTCGCCGTACAACACGCCCACGCCAAGAGCGTCATCGGCCACTGGATGGGCGGCGAGACGCAGCGGTACACGGTCGACGACTACGCCGCCGACATGCGCCTCAGCAAGGCGGTCCTCATCGACGCGTGGGCCGTCAACTCGGGCAAGGACACGTACGAGGAGGAGCACCTCGACTTGATCTTTGAGGCGGCGCAGAAGGAGGGGTACAAGATCACGCTCTCGGTCGACATGGTGCGTCGCTCGGTTCCTTCCTCGACCTCTCTTTCTCGCCCCCTAAGCCCGCCTCGCGCCTCTCACTGACACTCGCTCGACGACGCCTGCAGCTTCACTGGAACGTCAAGGGCTCGTCGGACCTCCTCATCGAGCGCCTCAAGCGCTACGCCGGCAAGGACGAGTGGCTCCGGATCGACGGCAAGCCCGCCCTCACGACCTTCAGTGGCAACCAGCAGGGCACCTTCATGGACGGCGTCTCGACCTTCAAGGAGTCGAACGACCTGTGGAACAAGGTGCTCGACGCCGCCGCCGAGGCCGTCGGCAGCGAGTTCTACTTTGCCCCGACCTGGCTCTCGAACACGCCCCTGTCCGACCCCGACTCGGCCGACCTCAAGATGTCGGGCATCGCCAACTGGTTCGGGCACGGCGAGGTCGGCTCGAGGAACAACGTGACGGCAGAGGCCGACGCGAGTGTACGTCCACCTTCTCAAGTCGTCTCTCGCGCGCCCTCCTGACTCTTTCCCTCGCTCAACAGTGGGCCGAAAAGGCGGCTGAGCGTGGCCTCGACTACTGGGCACCTGTCGGCGCGTCATTCCAGGTGCGCTCGTCGTTCTCTTCGTCGTTGAGTTCCTCGAAACTGCCTCCTGACGCCTCTCTTGCTCCTCCAGGTCCACCAGAACGACCCCGAGACCAACTACTGCTACATCTCGGGCCACTTCCTCCTTCCCGTGAGTGTCCTTATGTCGTCGCCGGCGGCGCGGACCGACCTGCTGACCTTTCCCTCGCACAGACCCGGTACCGCTCCCTCATCGACCTCTCCTCCTCCTCCTCTTCTTCTTCCTCCTCCTCTCCTTCTTCTTCCTCCTCCTCTCCTTCTTTCTTATATTTTATCACTTTGTCGGACTGGGGTGAGTCTACGTACGTCCTGCCGGTGCGCGAGAACGCCGACCCGCCCAAGGGCACCGTCGACACGGCCGTGTACGTCCGCCCGAGCGACCACTTCCCGTTCGCCCTCATGTCGGCCTACTGGAACTACGAGAACAAGAACGGCTCACCGCCGACAATCACGTCGCCGGCCATCTTCTGGTTTCACCGCATCACGCCCGCCGCCTCAACGCCGACCAACGACCCGCTCCCCAAGAGCAAGAGCTGCGACGGCCTGTACGACAACCTCTACGCGGTCGTCTTCATCCCCGAGGGCTCTACGGCGTCTTCCTTCGTGTTCACAAGTGCGTCACCATTCCATTCCTCCCCTCCTCACGTCGTCGGTGGGCGGCGCCGTGACCCACGCCGGCGGCAAAAGTCGAACTTTCGCTCACACTCTCACTCCCTCTCGCAGCCGGTGGCAAGGCGCTCGACGCTCAGAACGTCCAGCCAGGCGTCAACCTGTTGATGGCGCCGTTCGGCGTTGGCGACACCGCCGTGGTACGCTCGCGCTCTCGTCCTTCTCGACTTGAGAAGGTCCCCCCCTGACTTCTCCTTCCTCCTTCCTCCGCCCCTCCTCTTTGCCGTCTCTTCTTCGTCCCTCACGCAAACACGCCCGCCATCGCCTCTCCCGTCCCGACAGTCGCTTCAAGACGCCGACGGCAAGGTCCTCCTCTCGGGCGACGGCGCGCGAATTGTCGAGTCGACCGAGATCTGGGACGCCAACTACCGCGCCTTTGCCATTCCGTCGGACGTCATGCCCTCGTACGTCCTCTAACTCCCTGTCTCTCGGCCGGACGAGACACCTGAGCCCGTCTCTGACAATCTGCGCCCACAGCGACTTCCTCGACCTCGGCGGTTCCTCCTCCTCGAGCTCTGGTCCGAGCAAGGCGAGCTCGACGACCGACGTCGCGACGACCAAGGTGGCGGCTACCAAGGCGGCGTCGACGTCGGCGCAGGCTACCGCTCACGGCCCGGGCACGTCGACCTCCTCGGCGACGAACGACGACGAGGCCAGCACGAGCGCCGCCGCCTCAAGCTCGTCGAGTACGTCCTGGTGGGTCGTCATTTCCCTCCTTGCCGTCGTCGCTCTCCTCGGCGGCCTCGCCTGGTACTATGAGCGAGAGCGCGAGCTCACTCGCTCCGACGAGTCGCAGCACTCGTCCTCGTCGTCAGCATCATCACCCTCGTCCGACTCGTCGTCGCGGACATCATCGTCATCGTCCGACGGCCTGAGTAGCACCGACGACGAGCGCTCCCTCTCCCATCCTTCCTCTTCCTCCTCCCCTCTTTCTCGTAGACTTGCTCGGCAGGCCCGTCGCAACTCTTTCGACTGAGCACGAGTGCGACCGAGATTGAATGGCACCGTGTTCGGTATCGTGAGAGAGAGAGCGCGAGAGACGATACAGGCAGAGTGGCATCGAGAGGAAAGACAGTGCGACAGGGAGGAAGCGCGGCTCGTTGACGACGACGACGGCGTCGCGGGCGTCCGCCCCGACATGAGGTGCGACGGGAGCCGTCGAGGTCGACACTGCGGCACTGAGGTCTGCTCCGCTCGTCCCGCCAACAGGCAAGGCGAGGGAGGCGCGCGCGACAGCCGGCTGCGGGGCGAGGACCGTGCGCTGCCCGTGCTCCTTTCGTCGGCTCGCTCGCTTCGCACTTCGAGCTCTCGCTCTCACTAGCTCTCCACGGACGCTCAAGGACCTTTGGAAGAGTCTCTCGTCGTCTACCGTCCTGCCGCTGCACCTCGACCCGTTCCCTTTCGACCTTTCCCTCTCCTCAACGCGTGGGCCGTCGTCTCGGGCTAAGGTGCGTGCGTGGAGGGGGATCTCGACTGCTCGACGGCCGACGAGGCTGGCTCAAGGATCAAGGTGGCGGCAGAGCCCGTTGCGCATATACATCGACTCTCGAACCGCCTCTCTCGCGCGAGTGCAGCCTGATTGCGACTGCGACCGAATAGCGAGATGCTTTGCAGGTGTATCGAGAGAGAGGGAGCGAGAGGCGGTACAGGCAGAGGGGGGTATCGAGAGGAGAGAGAGAAAGAGGGCGAGTACAACAAGAGAGATACGGGCTGCGGCTCGCTCAGGACGACGACGACGGCGTGACGTTGTCGCGCTCAGTTGATGATGACCTGCGACCGATCGACGACGACGACGAGGTCCTGCGCTGCTCGAACGACGGCCTGCACTGCGTGCCGTCGAGGCTGTTGCGGCGGTGCGCGAGGATGATGTCGTCGGCCGGCGCTCGGACCGTCCTGCCCTCGACCTCGACCTCGACCATGCCGTCGTGCGTCAGGTGTGCGCCGGGATGCACGCTCGGGCCGAGAGGCTCGGTCGGCGAGGTCGCTCGGTCGGCGGCGGTAGAGCCATCGTGCGGGTCGTCGTGCGAGGTGGCGAGGGCGTCGTTGGCGAGCGCGTCGTCGATGCTCGGCAGCGGCTTGTCCTGGACCTCGGCAGGGCTGCCTGGCTCCGACATGTCGCCGAGCGAGAGGCGGCCGAAACGGTCGGACCCGTCCTCCTCTTCGGTCGCCGTGCGCGCGAAAGGCGGGCGGTCGACGGCGCCGCCAAAGCTCGGCGCGGCGGGACCGCCGGCGCGAGTCTCCTCGCCAAAGTCGAAGTCGTCGAACGAGTCCATCGGCGGGAGCGTGATCGAGGCGCCGGACGGGAACGCCTCGCTCGAGTCGCCGCCCTCAAAGTCGCCAAAGTCGTCCTCGTCCTGCTGCGGCGCGCTCAACGACGACGCCGAGACAAAGTCGGAGCCGAAAGTCGGAGCGAACGAGGTGAAGCCGTCGTGCGAGGTCGCAGAAGTCGAGGCGACGGTCGGGCTGAAGTCGTCCGAGCCGAACGCGTCGGCGCCCGAGGTCGAAGCCGACTGGCCCGTGCTGTACGACGCCCACTCGCCGTCCTGCGACGAGGGAACAGAGCGTCAGGATAATTCGCGGAAGAGGGGAGAGGCGCAGAGAGAGTGGGACGCACATCGTCCGTCGAGCCGACCCGGGAGCCGAACGCCGACGGGCCTGCAGCGTCGAAGCGGTCGTCAAAGCCGAAAGCGCGCGGCGTGCGGCTGTCGGCGTCGGCGTCGAGCTCAAAGTCGACGTCGCCCGGGTCGAAGCGGCTGCCGCCGAGCCAGTTGTCGTCCTCGTCGTCCTCGTCCGAGCTGCCGACGGCGCGGTCGCTCGTGAGGGCGTCGGCGAGATACCGCGAGAACTGCGAGCACGGTGACGAGAGTGAGCTCGTGCATCGAGCGCATCATCGAGAGGGGAAAGGGGACGCACCTGGTCCGAGACGCTGCTTGCCCCGCCCACGTCCGCCGCGGCCGCCATCTTGCCGAGCCCGCCACCTTCTGCTCCACCGACGCTGCCACCGCCCGGCCCACCCGCAGCGTCCATCGCGCGCATCGCCCTCGCGCTGTTCATCGGGAACTCGTCGTCCTCGTCGCTGAGCGAGCTTGCCGACGGCGCCTTGTCGATCGACAGACTGAGGCCCGTGCGGCCGCCGCCGAGCGGCGCCGAGTCGCGCTCGCGCGCCTCGCGCAACGTCGTCGACACGAACTCGCTCCAGGCAGGTTGCGGGATCGACGACTCGACGGCCTGGTGCAGCTCGGGGAAGCGCTCGAACAGCTTGACCGCCTCCTCGGCGATGAGGACGAGGTGGGACATGTAGCCGAGGCGCATGTTGGTCCTTGCCGCGCTGCAGGTGACCGAGAGAGTGAGCGAGGTCGCAGAGAGGCGGGGAGAGGAAAGAGGGAAGGGGAGAGAGAGAGGGAGAGGTGGACGCACGCTGCGACATCGTTGGCCTTTTGACCGTCGAGGAGGCGCTCGCACAGCTTACCGTCGGTAAAGACCGACTCGGCGAGTTGTCGGTCGAGCGTACGGTCGAGGCGGCCGTGGAAGATCTGCTGGACGAGGTCGAACACGACGTTGTGCAGGAAGTTGTGCCACGGGAACTCGAAGAAGAGCGTCTGTCGGCAAAGAAGCACGATGTGAGTCGCGAACGACGTCTGGGAGGGAGAGAGAAGAGGAAAAAGAGGACGCACGAGCATGGTCGGGATGACGCCGTGCTCGAGGAACTTGCTCTTGAGGAGAGGCCCTGGCGGAAGAGGCACGGCCGGGAGCTGCCGCGACGCGACCGAGTAGACGCTCGGCGTAGGCGGCAGGTCGTGCTCCTCGCGCGTAGACGAGCCGTTCGACGTCCGGCTGTCGCGCTTGGCGCCGTCGCTCGTCGCCGCTCCCGGCGTCGACGCCGGGTCCACCTCCTGCCCCTCGTCCGCCGCAACCTTGCCCCGCTCGTCGTCGCCGTCGTCGTCCTCCTCGTCAATCTTGCCCGCCGCGGCGATGATCGCCTTGAGCTCCTTGGCCTCGGCCTTGGTGAGGACGCCGCCCGACTCCTCGTCGAGCGACTCGCGCCCGGACGGCGTCGACATGCCCGAGTACGGCCCGAAGCTGTGGTCGTTCGGGCTGGTCGAGAAGTCGGACGGGACGGGCAACTCGGGGCTCTGCAGCCCTCGGGGCAGGTCGAGCTCGTCCTCGGCCGACGACTGCCCGGGTGCGGCAAGGGCGGCGGCGAGCTCGTCGGCGGCGTCGAACCCGCGCGCGAGGTGGCCGTTCTCGTCGTACAGGGCGGCGGTGCGGTCGGCGCGGTTGAGGAGGGACATGTTGGAGCAGTGGAGGAGCTCGGCGTAGAACTCGCAGATGCGGAACCGCTCGAGGGTGAGCGGCGAGAGCATGCCGCCGGCGGTGCGGACGGGCGCGGTCTGTGCGGCACGTGCGAGGGCATGTCAGTACCTTGGCGCATGTAGGAAGAGAGAGGGCGAGAGTAGGACGCACCGAGCTTCGAGGCTTCTGGACGAGCTGCTGGAACTCGCCGATCCGCCTCGCGACGAGCGACAGCATCGTGCCGAGGTCGACGACCGACGGGCCCTTGTCGTCGACGCGGTCGTCGTGCTCGTCTCGAGGGTCGCGCACGACCTCGGCGCCGTCCGCCTCGAGCAGCTCGCGCTCGGCCTCGGCGGCCTGCCGCCGACGGGCCCACGTGAGCATCTGCTGCTCGACAAAGTCCGAGTTGTTCTTGCGGATAAGCTCGGTGAGGACGGCGAGCGACGAGATGAGCGACGAGGTGCGCAGCTCGCGCTGTCGCGCGTCGTCGTCCTGCTCGTCGACGACCGTGGCCGAGCCGGCCTCGCTCGAGGCTGCGTCGCTCGGCGACAGCGCCGGCGCGGGCCCATGTGCGGCGTCCTCGACGACGGGCGCCGGCCGTACAGGCGCCGCCTCGTCCTGCCCGGCGAGAACCCAGTCGAGGAGGGTGCGGACGCTCTTCTCGTCGGCGATCTTGCGCGCGAGCGTCGTGTCCCTCCACTCGAACACGGGCTCCTCGCCCGCGCCTGGTCCTGCGCCCGGTCCACCGAACGGCGCACCGCCGGGCCCGCCTGCGCCGCCTTGAGCACGCGGCACGGCGAGGCAGATCTCGATGATGCCGCGCAGGAGCTCCTCGGCGGCGACGTGTCCGGGCTTGCCGAGCGCCGAGAACGGGTCGAGCATGCGGATCGTCTGCGTGACGGCCGAGGGGACGAGTGGAGAGGGAGGTCGAGAGACGCGGAGAAGGAGGAGGAGGAGGTCGTTGATCGGCGAGCAGAAGGGGAGGAGGGCGAGCAGGCGTGCTGGAAGGTGCGGGATGGTGAGGATCTGGGAGAGCACCTGCAGGAGGAGGCGAGTCAGTGCGACTGTGTGAGAGTGGGCTCGAGCGAGCGATCGCGGGACGCACCTCCTGGCCCATGGGCCCGTCAAGGAGGACGCTATTGACGCGCGCCCAGAACCCGACTTGCTGCGCTCGCGACGCTAGCTGCAGCTCGGTGCTGCCGAGGATGCTCTCCCTGTGTGAGTCACTAGGGTCAGTATGTGTGTCTTGAAGGCAGGGAGGACGACAGGGACGCACCAGAACGGGAGGAGGAACGAGGCGGGAGAGGGACAGGTGTGCGGCTTGCTCGACGCCGAGTCGTGGCGAAACAGGCTGTCGGTCAGGCTTGGCGAGCTCGACACGAGGATCTCGGTACAAATACGAGGATAGCTGCGCGGTGCGAGGGCGTCAGTCGCCGACGACCGCGACGCGACGACCTCGAGGACGGGAGGACGAGAAGACGCACTTGGCCGACTTGCGCTCAAAGTCCGTCTCCTCGACTGGGTCGCCCTCGGCGAACTTGCCCTCGGCCGTGACGTCCCGCCGCCTCGGAACCCCGCCCATGCCCTTGCGCTCCCGCTCGCCCGCCGCGAGCACCTCGTCGGGGACCTTGCCCTGCTCCATCTCGTCCGGCAGCAGGCCCGAGTCGAACCCGCGCCCGGCGGCCGCGCCGCCCTCGTCATCTGCCGCGTCGTGCGGGTCGACGAAGCCGCGCCCGAGCCCCCAGACGACCCACCCGCCGAGCCGGAGCACGATCTCCTTGCGGGCGAGGAAGTCGGTCAGGCGAGGGTTGCTGCCGCTCTTGATCTCCGAGAGCAAGTCGGGCTCTGCGAGGAGCGTGTCGAGGGCGCGATAGTGGGCGGCGAGGTCGTCGGGCGAGAGGTGGTCGGGTTCAGACGAGGTCGAGGGCGACGAGGAGGGGGAGCGGACGGGTGGGTCGACGTGGTCGTCGAGGGCCTTGAGCGGCGCGAGGACGCCGTTGATGCCGTCGGTCGGTGCCGCCGCGAGCGCCTTGGTGAGCTTCCAGAAGCTCATCGCCGGCGTGCGAGAGAGAGACGCGGCGGGGCACGATGAGGAGGTCGGACGAGTGGGGGAACCGAGACGCGCCGGCTCGACGTGCACCGAGGCGTGCCGACAGTTGTGCAAGTGGGTGCGCGCGTGTGCTGCCCTAGGGCGGCTGGTCGTGTGTCGGTGAGCGCGGGCGAGTCGACGGGTCCAGGGCGGCCGGCGCGGAGGTGAACAGGCCGGCTCGAGCTGCGGTGCCGTCCAGGTGGGTCGAACTGGTCCGCTGAGGTGGCGCAGCTGTGCACGAGCTCGTGGGGCGCACGCAACGTCGTCGTCGCGAGTGGGGTTTGAGAGCGCGAGGGTCTCGGAGGCGACGGACCGGCTTTCTCAAACGAGTGCAGGAACGACGTTGCAGAGGCGACGCGCGCAACGAGGCTAACGAGATGCTAAACAGAGAAGCTGCAAGGACACGCGAGGGAAAACATGCGAGGGAAGGGAAAGTTGGCCGGCCGCCGGCTCACTGCTGCGGGTCGAAGCGCTGCGACGACGGCGACCGCACGATGGTCGCGCTCCCGGGCTCGCCGTCCATCTCGTCGTCGCTCGTGTAGTACCGGCCGGGGAGCTTGGTCGAGCCGCCGTACGCCGACTGGACCCGAGGCTTGGTCGAGGCCTTGCGCACTCGGGCGACGGCGCCGCCCGGCGTCGACGCAGAGCGCGCCATAGGCTCGGGATCATACACGCCCTGGCCGTCGTGACGAGGAGCGCCAGGCTCGGCCGTCGTGTCCAGGTCGTCGGACGGGACGTCGGCGACGTCCTGCGGGGCCGACGCGACCTGCGCGTCGACTGCCGCCGGCTGCTCGTCGCCGTCGTCCTCGTGGTCGTCGCCGTACGCGTCGAGGATGTCCTCGGGAACTAGGTCGTCGGTCTGCGGCACGAACGCGTCGAGCTTCTCGCCGCCCGACTCGTTCGAGCGCTTCTTCTGGCGGCGAGGCGTCGAGATCGAGTCGTCGGTCGGCGGCTCGTCGTCGTCGAGCGGCTCCTCGGGGACGTCGGGAGCGGTGCGAGGGGGAGAGACGTGCGTCGAGAGGATGGCGGGCTCAGGTGCAGGTGGAGACGAGGGCGGCGAGGACAGAGCGGGCGGGAGGGTCGAGCGCGCGCACGAGTGGTCGGCGAGTCTGCGTGGTACGAGCTCGACATCAGAATCGCCTGCGACGAGGGAAAGGAGAAATGATGACGAGAGGAGAGAGGACGGCGGACGCACTCGATGAGCTGGACCTCCTCGCCGCAGTCCGAGCACTTGACGCCCGGGATGGGCGACGTGGGCGTCCTCGCGCCCGGCTTGGGCGTCTCGGGTCGCTCGACATCGAGCTCGGCCTCGTCGCGCTCGTCCCTCGCGTACGGCGGCTCCTTCGACTCGCCGTTCTCGCCGCCGCTCGACCACCCGCCGGGCTCGTCCTCCTGGTAGGGACCGAGCGCGGCTGGGTCGCGCTCGTCCGACTCGTACTTGGCGAGCTCAGCGCTCATCTGCGCGTGGCGCGCGCGCTCCTGCGCCTCGCCCTCGCCACTCGCCCGCTCGCCGTCGCCGTTGGCCGACCCGGCGCCGTGCTCGAGGCCGAGGCCGGTGAGCTCAATGGTCGGCGTCGATGCGCCGCCGTAGGCGCTGCCGTTGGTCGACATCTCGGACAGGTCGGCGACGTCCTCGGACGCGGCCTCGACGCTGAGCGACGAGATGGACCGGATCGAGCCCGGGCGAGGGCTGCTCGCGCGGAGCGAGTCGAGCGGGCCCTTGAGGGCGGGCGCGACGCCGTCCATGGACGAGATTGAGCCCTCGGACGGCGCGGGAATGGCGATGCCGGCGAGGACGGGCGACGAGAGGGGCGAGTCGGCCATGTCGCGAGCGGCGAGCGACGCCTGGACGTCGATGTCGGCCGGGTCGGGCCCGCCCTCGATGCTGCTCGTGCTGCCGATGCTGCCCGTCTCGACCCGCATCGACGAGACGGACATGGCGCCCGGCGTGCGCAGACCGCTCGGGAGCGAGAGCGAGTTGAGCCTCGCCGACGTCGGCTGGCTCGGCGACGGGACCGGCGTGGCGTCCACCGGCTCGACAGGCTCCTCGACATTGCTGCCCTCGCGCGTCGACCCCTCCCTGCTCATGACCCGGCTGCCCGGCGCCGACCCGCTCTCGCTCGTCGCGGGGCTGTGCCCGGCGCTGACGCTGCGCGGCTTGACGACGTCGAGCGGGACAGGTGCGCGCCCTGCGCCGAGGCTCGCGACGCGCGGCTTGACGTCGAAGCGGTCGCCGCCGCCGCTCGCACGCGGCTTGGCCGGGGCGAACCCGAAGCTGCCGCCCTGCGGGAGCAACGGCTTGTCCTCGCCGCCGCCGGCCGCGAACCGCGAGCGCTTGTCGCTGACCGACAGGGTGGCGCCCGTGCGGATGGGCGTGCCCTTGGAGGCGGTGCTGGACGAGGAGGGGGACGGGCTCGACGGGGGGCCGGTGGGGGAGCCCGAGCCCTGCAGACCCAGGCGCTTGAGCCGGTCCTGGAGGCTGCCGGTAGACGCGATCTTGTCGGGCGTGCTCCTGATGGGCTTGGGAGGTCAGGTCTGCCGCGCGTACGCTCTGTGCCGGGGGAAAGAGGGCGCACATGTCGTGGTCGGCGGTCGCAGGCGTGTGCTCGAGGCAAAGGCGGGTGCTGTGCTGGGCGTATCGCGGTACTGCAGCTGTGCAGGTCGTGTGTCGGGTGCAGGCTTGGCTCGAGACGAGCTGGTGGAAGGTGAGACCAAGAGCGCGTCGTCGACGTCGTCACGGTCCCGGCGCGGGGGAGGCCACGCTCACAGCAAAGTCTCGACCGTGTGCGCTTGCCGCCGCTCGGAAGCTTTCCCTCAGTGACAACAGAAGCCCCCGAACAGAGACTGCAAAGTCGCTTGCGAGAGAGAGCTGTGACGGACGCAGCGGCGCGACCGGAGAAGGGCTCGGAACCGCGGATTTGAACTGCAAAGCGCTACAGCAAGCAGGAGAGGGAATAGGGAGGGGCACTATGACCAAAGGAAAGCTGGGACGATGACGAGAAGGGACGAGAGGAGGGAGAGAGGGAGGAAGGGGATCGAGCGCCCGCCGCCGCCGCTCGTCGCCGACGCCGTAGCCCCGGCTACACCGCCGACTGATCCCGTCGCAGACGTCTGGCCGCTCGTCGACGTCGCCAGGACCGCGCTCGAGGCGGGCGAGGACGTGCGGGTCGCCGCTGCCGCCGTCGCCGCCGCGAACTTGGACGACATGGCCGCCCTCTCGCTCGAGTAGCTCGCGCCGCCGTCCCTCAGGACCGAAGACACGCTCGTCGACGTCCCGTCGATGTTGAGCGACACGCCGCATGCGCGAGCGTAGGCAATCGCGAGCTCCTCGGCGACGACAAAGGCGCGCGAGGTCGAGGACGTCGAAGTAAAGACGCACGAGCCGCACCGCTCGACCTGGTCGACGACGGGCGACGCGCAGGCGCAGGCGTAGGCTTTGGCGAGGGCGATGTCGTTACCGACGGCGGGGCATGCCTGCAAGTAGGCGAGGGGAAAGGACGGCGTCAGCTGGCTGGACCGGCGGCGCGAACGCAGAGAGATGGGACGCACCGTGAGCGTCTCCTGAAGAGGCTGACAGGCGATATTACACTGCTCGGGGAAGCCCGCGATGGGGAAGCCGTCGTCGAGGAGCTGGGCGGCGGCGAGGAAAGGGGCGACCGCTGCTTGAGAAGGCCGTTAACGGGCGAGGGGGAGAGTGTGGGCAGGGAGAGCGGCACGCACTGGCGAGCAGAAACAGCGCGCGCTTGAAGAGCATGTTGGAGTGAGGAAGGCAGGAGACGAGGAGCGGGGCCGGTGAAAGAGGGCGCCGGCTCGACGAGCTCCCGACGCCTCTTCCGACGCTCGAGCCTCCTCTCGACATCGTCGACCTGAGCTCATTGACGACCCGAGCCTCCATAGAGGCAAACCCAAGAAGCCGAAGTGCAGTGGTCGTCGACAAACAGCGGCGAGCTTGCACGCAGAGACACTCTCAGCGTCGCTGCGCCTCTCTCGAGCCCTACCGCTCTCGAAAGGGATCACTTGCTAGAAAGGCTACAGACGCTCACGATGGCCGAGAGAGAGGCGCCCGCTGAGTTGCAAAAGATAAGGGAATAAGGCGGAAGAGAGGGATCGAGAGCGCGAGATGCTCGTGCCGCGTCGCTCGCGACGGCTGGACAGGCTCAGCAGAGCAGTGCGGCCGCCAGCAAGGTACCGACTGCTCCGAGAGTTCGTCCCACCGCAAGAGAGCGTGCGCCCGAGCCTGCATCGCCCGTCGAGCTCGCGCTCGCAGCGCTCGACCCGCTCGTCTCGCTCGCCTGCCCGGCCATCGACGTCTGCTGCACACCGACAGCCGACGTGAAGGATGCCGATGCCGCCGACGTCGTTGCGCCGCCCGTCTGGGCTGCGTCGTCGCTCAAAGTCGCGACGAGCGTCTCCTCCGCCGCCACCGTCTGCCCCGTCGCGCGCTCGCTGCTGTACTTCGAGCCGCCGTCGGCCAAGACCGAGGATATGGCCGCGTCGACGCCGTCGATCGACAGGCTCAGGCCGCAGGCCCGCGTGAACGAGACGGCGAGCTGGATGATGGTGGCGCCCGACGCCGAGGTCGACATGTCGGCCGTGTTGCTCGCGATGCAGTTGCCGCACGCCTCGATCGCGGATCCGACGGTGTCGGTGCACATGCACGCAACGAGCGCCGCCTCGTCGGACGCCGAGTCGCCGGGTGAGGCGTTCGTGCAGGTCTGCAGAGGTTCAGAAGGGAGGGTCAGCGCACGCCGTCCTCGCCAAGCCCGCCCGCCACCGAGTCTGAATGGTGACTCACAGTCGCCACCGACTCGAACGCGTCGCAGGTCGCGGTGCAGGTCGAGGGAAAGTCGGCATAGCGACCGCCGTCCTCCTCGCCAAGGAGCTGTGCGCTGGCGGCGAGAGCGCAGGCTGCAGGGGCGCAAGGCGAGGTCAGCTCGGCGTCTTTGCGCGTGCCAGGTCTCTGCTGTCCTTGAGGCTGCAGTGCATCTCGCCGCACCGGGCGGTCGGTGTCGAGAAAGGGAGGACGAGGAGGCACCACGAGCCCTGAGAGGGGGGAGAGGAGGGTGGACGCACCGAGCAGAGCAAGGACCGTGCGACTGCGGACCATCTTTCGACGCTAGACAGAGCAACGAGAGCAAGAGAGCGCGAGGAGGGCCGGCTGAGGCGAGCGGGCGGAGCGTGCGGCGACGGGCACGCACCGCGTGGGCGACCATTGTTCTCGCTCGGGGACAGGGGAGATGTACGGGCGCTCGAGCGTGTCGTGCGCAGAGCGGCGGGAGCTCGTCGAGGAGAAGTTGGAGGGAGAGGACGACGGGCGAGCTGCGAGCGAGCCCGCAGCGGGGGAGCAATACGAGGCCGATCAGCTTTCACCTTAGCCGCAGGCGCTAATGCAGATCTGCAGCCGCCCCACCTGCGGAGCCGACGCCGACCGGCCGCGGCCTCGCGGTCGTCACCCTGTCGCTTTCCTCCTCCCACTTCTCGCTGCACACGCACTCGGCTGCGCTGCACCTACTCGCCTGCATATCGCACCCGCCCTCTCGAAACACCCGCACCCTGGCTGCCCTTCGCCGCCTGTCCGCCCTCGCCTCCTCCCTCGCCGCAGCTCCGACCCACAGCTCGCTCCCCATGTCGACCACGGCTTACGCCAGCTCGTCGACCTTTGCGCCTGTCACCCTCGCCGACGGTGCCACCGTTCCTGGCGTCGGATTCGGCGTGGGAACCGCCCACTTCGGCAACGACGGTCCAGAGCTCGTCGAGACGATCAAGACGGCGCTCAAGGTCGGCTTCCGTCACTTGGACGGCGCCGAGAGCTACAAGGTGCGCACCCTTTCCTCCTCTCTCTCGCGCCCTTGCGTGCGTGGGCTGACGTCGCTCGTCTGCAGAACGAGGAGTCGCTCGGCAAGGCCATCGCCGAGGGCGGTGTTCCTCGCGAGGAGCTGTACGGTGCGTCTCTCGTCCCACCTACACGATCACAACCAGGAAACTGACCGATTTATCTCTGCAGTGACGACCAAGTGCGGCGCCGGGCTCAAGGACATCCCGTCCTCGTTCGACGGCTCGCTCAAGAAGCTCGGCCTCGCGCACGTCGACCTGTACCTCATCCACTGGCCGCAAGACTTCCCCAAGCCGGGCTACCCGACGATCGAGCAGGCGTGGAAGCAGCTCGAGGCGATTCGCGACTCGGGCCGGGCCAAGAGCATCGGCGTGAGCAACTTTCGCGTGCGCGACCTCGAGAAGATCCTCGCCATTCCCGACCTCAAGCACCGGCCGGCGGTCAACCAGATCGAGTTCCACCCGTTCATGTACACGGCCGGCGAGGAGCTCTACCAGTTCTGTGCGTCGTCGCTCTCTCGCCCTCTCCCCCTCGCACGAGCCCCTGACCTGACGGACGCCTCTCTCTCTCTCTCCTTCGCTGCCCTGCAGGCAAGAAGCACGATATCGTCATTGAGGCGTACGGTCCCACCTCGCCGGCGTTCCGGTTCGACGGCAACCGCGGCGAGTTCGACGGCGTGCTCGCCAAGGTGACCAAGGCGGTCGCCGCTCGCGCCGGGCGGGACAAGGTCGAGCCGAGCCAGGTCCTCCTCCGCCTCGCCGCACAGCGCGGCACTATCGTCATCACGACGTCGGGCAAGGACTGGCGCATGAAGGAGCAGCTCGCGGCGGGCGCGCTCCCCGAGTTGACCCAGGACGAGATCGACGAGCTCGTCAAGGCGGCCAAGCCGGCGCCGCAACGGGCTTTCATGAAGCACATGGACGACATCGAGACCGAGTTCTGAGCAAGTAGAACTATGTGCAACTCGAAGATTCAGCCGTGCTCGCGAAAGCCGAGAGAGAGAGTGAACGAGCGGGTTCAACTTGAGAAGGTCGCTCTGTTTCTCTCTCGTTCGTGGCCGCACGCTCTCAATCTGGAAGAGGACACTCGGAGAGTTGCAGAGAGACGACGAGGGAGGAGGAGAGTCTACGAAAGAGAACGCCCGCCTAGTACGCGCGACGAGAGCCGGCGCGCGAGCTCGAGCGGCGCATCGACGCACGGCTGTTCGAGCGGCCGAGGCTCATGCCGGCGATGGCGTCGTCGAGGTCCCTCGCGCTCATCGACTCGCGACGAGCGGGCCTGCGACCGGCACGGCGGCCGGCGTACTCGTCGTCGTCGTCCGAGGTCGAGTCCTCGTCGGGCGCGATGTACGAGCCGCGGCGGGAACCGCCACGAGCGCCGCGAGGAGCCTCGTACGTGTCGTCGAACATGCTGTCGCGGCGAGCGGTCGAGCCACGCGCGCGACGGGACGAGGTCGGCGGGAGGTACGCCTCGGGGTCCGAGTCCGACTCCTCGCCGGCGCGGATCGACGAGAACTGGGTGCGGGTGCTCAGGGTTAGGAGCCGAGTCGAGATGCCGGGCGAGAGGAGATTGAGAGAAAAAGAGGGACGCACCCTGTCCTCGCGACGGAGGTCCTCGCGGTTGCAGTCGAAGACGACCGTGACCGGCCAGAAGCTGCGGGCCAGGGTGCACTCGGGTCAGGCACGGGTCCAGGAGGGCTCGAGAGAGAGAAGGACGGACCCAGGGTGCGTCACGGTAAAGTGGACGGTGCCGTCGGCCTCGTCCTCCGAGCCGATCGGGGTCCACGAGGAAGTCTCGCAGTTGCGCGGCGTGACGAGCGACGGGCGCGACGGCGGGAGGCTGCCGACCATGACGTGCACGAACGGGTCCATGGGCGTCGGCTGTGTGCGGAAGAGATGCTCGTCGGCTCGAGTCGAGGAAGGAAGAGAGCGCGGAAAGAAGGCGACGCACGTCCTCGGTAAAGAACCTGGATGCGGGCGAGACTGGGTCAATCGCTGCGTCAGACTTGAGGGCGTGAAAGCAGGACGCACTGGACGGTCGAGCGGTGGACCTTGCGGACCCCGGCGCGAGTGAGGAACTCCTCCGAGTGCGAGGCGAACGACATCTTGGAGAGGGCGTGCTGGTAGCGGGCCGTGATGCGAGCCTCAGACGTGTCGAGACGCTGGAGGTAGCCGGCAGCCTCGAGGCCGGCGAGGAACTTGGGCCTGCGAGGGAAAGCCAAGTCAGTGCGACGTCGTCGAGGAGGAGGAGGAGAGGCTCGTGCTCACTCGGACAGCGGGTCGTCGTTGAGCGGGGGAGCGCCGTAGCGGGACGAGTAGGACGGCATGGCGGGGGTAGGAGCGGACTAGGAAGAGCTGGAGAGGCTGATGGAGAGAGAGAGAGAGAAGGCGAGCGAGCAGCAGGCAGAAGGGCGCTCTTGAACCCGGCCACCGAGTGGTCCGTGGACTTTCCGCGGTCGGTCCGAGGCCACGCGCACTGGGCAAGCTATTGCCGACACCGAGACGAACAGGAGAGAGTCGGCGTCGAGCAAGGACGGACGGACGCTGGTACAGGAGCGGCGGCGTCGCCGTGAAGGAGCGGACGGGGAGCGTGCGCCGCCGCGCGCACAAGAGAGCGCGAGAAGCACGCAGCCGACGAGAAGCCGCTAGTTACATACGCGCCGCCAGGGGGTGACGAGCGGCATGCTTGCCGTGAGAAAGGAAGCCAAGAGTGTGAGGTGGCCGGCGGGGACGGAGTTGCGCGCGAGTCGAGATTCCCAGGCGTCGAGGCCCGGCTTTGCCCCGATTCGGCGGTGCTAGTGCGGAATAGAGCCACCGCGTTCATCAAAGCTTAGCTCGGCGTGGAGAGTGGTTACCAAGCGCGGAAGGCGAATGCGAAGCTCCGAGAGGTTGGGACCTCCGCTCCGCCTCGTCGTCCACATCGAGGCTGAGAGCGCTGTCCAAGATGGCGCTCACGCTCCTCGTCGTCCGCCACCACCACCGCTCCTACCGGCCACTCGTCCAGCCCCGCCGCGGCGACACACCGCACTCGTCGACCCGTCGCTCGTCGTGCACCGCCTCTTCGCCTCTCTGCGCTGCCCCACCGCCAGCCTGAGCTCCGCCAGCACCTCCAGCACCGAGCAGACACACTTCGCCGTCCGACCATCCCATCCCCAGTCCAGCACACGCCGCGCTTCACCTCCTCGTCTTCCTCATCTGCCGGCGAGCGAACCCGGCCTTCGCCTCGCGGCAGCGCACTTCCGCCTTCCTTTCGTCCGCCACTCGCCCCGATGACGTCCTCGTCTGCACCTGCGCCGCCGACCATGAGCCGCCCGAGCGGCCTCGCCGGCATGAGCGACTTGCCGGCCAGCCAGGCGCGCGACGAGGCGAGCACGCGCGCGTGGCAGATCGCCGACAGCCTGTCGAAGCTCGAGGGTCGCTCTACCGGCCCCCCTGTACTCGGCGACGTCACGCTTGCGTCCGTCGAGCTCGAGAGCGGCGAGGTCGGCGGCGCTCCTTCTACGTCGCCGCAACCGCGAGCTCGCACGACCAGGGCGCGCACGAGCTCGAGCAACCGTGCAAGCGTCGCCACGCTCGACTCGATGAGCACGACGGGCGAGACGGTCTACGAGGACGCCAAGGAGGACCTGTACGCCGACGAGCCGGCAGACGAGGTCCTGCCAGTTCGTGCGTCCCTGTTCCCTTCTCTCGCACCGCGTCACCGGGTCCTCAGACTGACTGCTTTCCGTTCGCGCAGTGCACCTTTCCGAGCTTACCGAGCCACCTGTCCTCTTCGGCGTCCCCTCGTTCGCCGCCGCCGGCCCCGTCGCGCCTGTCTCGACCGCCGAGCTGCAACATTCGCCGGTCGACCGCCACGCGTTCTCGCCGCGATCGGCCTTCGAGGAGCAGGCTATCCTCCTCCGCCGACGCGCGAGCCTGCAGGCTCAATCGGAGGCGTCTCGGCGCGTCAAGGCCCGCCTCTCCTTGTCGACCCGCTCTTCCGACGAGCGTCCCGCTCACGCCGCAAGCCGCCGCCACTCGGCTCTCCCGGCGTCGGTACAAGTGCCCCTCGCCACGCGCAGGACGTCTGTCGCCGGCGCCGCGCCGACCTCGTCCCCTCCACGCCCCTCGGGCCACCTCAAGCCGCTCGTCCTCACCCCGACCCGTACCGTCCAGGCGCCCCTCACCAGCCTCAGCCCAACCTCACCGACTACCCGGCGTGGCTCGGCCGACCTGCCGAGGCGTGGCAGCTTCGGGCTCGTCCGCCAGAGCTCGAAAGAGCCTGACGGCGCACGGTCCTCGCCCGGCGCTCGCCGCCTGTCGTCGCCGCGCACGCCGGGCAACCGCCGGTCGCTCGGCTACTTCGACTCGGCGTCGAGCGGGCACGCCCTCGGCGCGCACCGCGACTCGCTCGCGCCGTCGCCGTCGCCGCCGCTCCACGTTCGGCGCGGCCGCACGGCGAGCCAGGACACGGCGGCGACCTCGTCGACGGACGACAGCGCCCTGAGCCGCTCGAGCAGCCTTCCGCTGCCGGACAGCCCGGCGTCGAGCGTCGAGGGCTGGTCCGACGAGAAGCACGCGCGCATGGCGAGCGCAGCGGACGCGGCGGCGGTTGGCCCGAGGGGCAGCCCGCTCTTGAGCGACGGCGAGTGGGAGCGCGAGTACCAGCGTCGGTCGAGCAGGTCGGGACCGCTCGAGATGGTCGCCGAGGACTCGGCGACCGAGCAGTCGGCGGCGCTGTACAGCCTCGGGCCCGCCATCGACTTTACGGCCGCGACCCCGTCCACCATCCACGCCGCCAGCTCGCCGTCCACCATCACCTCGCCTCACGCCGGGCGCCCCAAGAGCAAGTACGACGAGCACTGGCTGGGCGACGCCGTCACCGACTCGGCCGCCGAGGAGTCGGACGCCGCGCCCTGCGGCTCGCGCTCGTCGACCGACTCGCCCGCCAGCCTCGAGCGCGCCAACTCGTCGTCGCTCAAGAAGGGCCGACCGATCGTCATCAAGAGCGTGACGGCGCGCTCGTCGGCCATCAACGCCCGGCGCAGCCAGCGCCTGTCGCAGATCGACCCGCCCGTCGGCGAGGCGAGCCACCGCCTCTCGCGCGCCATGCGCCGCACGTCGAGCACGACTGGCGCCACGACTCACTCGTCGACGCCTCGCACGCCGCCATCGGCTCAGCTCGACCGGTCGACCTCGCACCAGCGTCGCTTGTCGACGGCCCGAGCGCCCGCCTCGCCCGGCCAGCCTCTCGCCGGGCTCGCCATTTGGCCGCCGCCTGTCGAGACCAAGACGGTGTCGCTCGCGCCCGCTCTCGGGTACGCCTCGGACGCCGAGTCGGCGGCCGGCCTGTCGGCGCGCGTGAGCGAGACGGACGACGAGGCGTTCGGCGCCCGTGCCGCCTCTCGGTCGCAGCGCCGCACGATCGGGCATCGCCGTCCGTCGCTCCTGCCACGAGGGCCTCGCGCGGCACCCGAGGACGACGAGTTCGGGCCCGAGTCGTGGCTCGACGTGCTCTTGACCGAGGAGCCGCCGACGCGCACGGCCCGCTCGCGCTCGGCCGTCGACTTGGGCGTCGACAGCCACGCCGGCAGGTTCACGACGTTGCACCAGTACGACCGGCCGAGGAAGGGTTCGGCGCCGACGCCGGGCTGTCTGCCGTCGAGCTCGCTGCCCGTCCCTCCTCGAGCGGGCGGCCTGACCAAGAAGTTCCTCGGCGGCTTCATCTCCAAGGCGCCCGAGACGGCCAAGAAGCCCATCTCGATCGCGCCCAAGGACGGCAGCCGGCGCTCGTCGCTCAAGCCTCGTCCCGTCGTGTCGGGCCCTCTCGAGCTCGAGGCGGCGAGCTCGGCCCTGGCGCGGGAGCGCTCGAGCCGCTCGGTCCACTCGCTCGACTTTGGCGTCGCCGGCGGCGCCGCGAGCAGCACGCGCTCGAGCTCGGCCATGTCGAACCGGGTCGGCGGCCGCCCGATGGTGCACTACCCGTCGGCTGCCGTCGCCGCGTACGTGCGGCAGGGCCAGGCGACCGACGACTCGCGAGAGGAACTCGCGTCGCTCCACTTCGACAGCACCGACGACCTCGGCGCCTCGCTCGACGCCGTCTTCCGCCGCTCGCCCAAGCACGACCACCGCCGCAGCCGGTCGGGCTCGCCACCGCCGGTGCCGTCCAAGAGCGGGTCGCCGCAGCGCCACAAGCGGTACAGCAGCGTCGGCTCGATCGAGTCGCTCTCGTCGTCGGCGTCGTTCACGAGCGCGAGCTCGCCCGCCGGCGATCGGACCCGCTCGCGCCAGGGCTCGATCTCGCTCTCGTTCTCGAGCGGGTCGCTCGCCTTCCCGGGCCCGTCGCACGCCGTCAAGATGGAGCGCCAGGCGTCGAGCGAGCGGGCGAGGGACGCGTGGCGAGCCCAGGTCGTCGAGCGCTGAGCGAGCGAGCGAGCGACCTTTCTCCTCGCGTCACCTTCCTTCTTCTCATCTAGAAGCCGGTCTCTGTGTAGCCACGGTCTCTCTCTATCATGTAGCCCCCCCTCTCTTCTCTCGCAATACAAACAAGCAGTGTCTCCTCTCTCCAAGTGCGATCGCTCGACGTCCGCAACGAGATAGAGAGAAAACGAGCTCGTTGCTCAACAGATACTGCCCTCCCTCCCCTCGGGTGCACAACGTGTAGGATGTCCCTCTTCGACGCTCCAGCTCCTCGGTCTCGACGCGCGCACCCAGCTGCCCCTCTCGAGCGCTCGCACTCGTGCCCTCGCCCGCGCTCAGGCCCCGCCGTTGATGCCTGCCGCCGACGCAGGCGCATCGACGTCCATCGCCTCGCCAGCACCTGCGTCGCCGCCGTCCTCCTTCTTGACGGACGCGGCGGCGATGGCGGCGGCAGCTGCGCGAGGCGACGTGCTGCTGCTCGCCGGGAGCGAGAACGGGAGGGGCGACGCAGGAAGCGTCGATGCGGCGCCGCCGCCGTTGGCGCTCGATGCTGGGGCAGGCGTCGCGACAGGTGTGGGTGCAGGTGCGGACGTGGGCGCCACGGTGGCGGGAGCGGTCGAGGCCGGAGCGGCGACGACGACGGGTGCGGGTGCGGAAGCGGCGGCGGCCGTGGAAGGAGGGGCGTTCGACGGGAGGAACGTGGGGGGTGCGGGCGAGGCAGAGCCAGTCGTTGCCGGCGACGAGGCGGCGACCGGCCCGGCGGCGAGTGCGGGCGAGCCGAGAGGGGAGGCCTGCGAGCCGCTCGCGGCGGCCGACGGCTTCTTGGCGGCGCCTGCTGCAGATGCGCCTGCGGGCTTGTCGTCCCACGGTCGCGACCAGGGCGCTGCGCTCGTGCCGGTGCCGACCGACTGTAGTCGAGGCTGCGGGAAGGGGAAGCCAAGGAGGGTCAGGCTTCGTCGACGGGCGAGGACGAACAGGAGGACGGAGGAACGAGGGGAACGGGCGACGTACAACGATGAGCGCACCCTCGAGGTAGTCAAGCATCGCGGCCCTCTTGGCGTCTCCCTCCTTGAGCTTGCTCTGCGCCGCGACGAGCCGGCGCACGTGCCCGAGCGCCTTGAGGTCCTCCTTGCTCTCGACGGCGACGTCGGCGAGCTTGCCCGGCGCCGGGCTCACGCTCGGCGACCCACCTCGGGAGCGCGACGAGGTCGGACCGGCGGCGGGCGACGCAAAGGGCGCGCCGCCGACGCTCGGCCGACCGCCGAACGAGGGGCGCTTGACAGCGGCGGCAGTGCCAGCGCCCGTGCTGCTGCTCGCGACCGCCGAGCCCGTGGCGCCGACTGGAGGCACGCCGAGGCCACGCGAGGGCAGGCGGCGCTGGGTCGAGTTGGGCAGGGCGGGAGGAAGGTCGTGCGCGCGGCCCGGCGTGGCGCCACCGCTCGTGGCGGCCTTGACGGGCGTGCCGTTCGAGGCAGGCAGCAGCTGCTGCTGCTGCTCGAGGTAGTCGATGTAGCGCACCTCGGCGAGGAGGGCGAGGTTGTCGAGCGGCGACGGGTCGACCTTGACGGGCGCGACGGCGGTCGAGGCGGCGGCGGTACGGGACGAGGAGCGGCCGGCATCGCTGCCCGACTCGTCGGATGACGTGAGGTCGCTGAGCGGGGACGAGTCGCCGCTGTCGTAGCCGGTCGCGGGTCGCCTCCTTGGCGACTTGCCCTTGTTCCTGCAGGGTCGAGCATGGTCAGGCTCGTGCGCCGGTGCGACAGAGAGAGAAAAAGAGAGACGTGGACGCACTTCTTGCTCGGCGGCTGCGGCTGGCTCTTCTGGCCCGTGATGCGGCCCCAAAAGTCGAGGATGATGTGCTGCTCGGGGACCTGGTACCGCACGCGGTTGACCGTCATCTCGTCGACGTCCTGCTGCAGCTGCGGCTCGGGGCGTGGCACGACGACGATGTCGCCGTTGTTGGGCCGGTACGGCTGGTCGACGTTGACGAGCTGCGTCTGCTTGGGCTGGCGCTTGCGCGGGATGATGACGTCCGAGTGAAGCGGGCACATCCACTTGCGCGTCGGCGGCGGCATGCCCGTCATGGGCGGGTCGAGGCAGTCGAGGTGCCAGTGCTGGTCGCAAAAGTCGCACGAGATGATGCGCCGTCGCTGCTGCGGGTTGGCGGCGCCGTCGCAGTTGTAGCAGATGATCGGGCGCCCGTTCTTGTCCTTGAGCCGGAAGCCGTCTCGGTCCTCCTGGCCGATGGCGCGACCCCTGCAGGGACGAGAGACGCGTCAGGTCCGACTCGAGGAGGAGGAGGGGGAAAGAGAGGGAGAGAAAGGGACGCACGTGATCTTGGACGGCGGACGGTGCTCGACCGCGTCGATGTACTCGCCGTTGGTCCCGACCGCGACTGCCTCGGGAGCGTGATGAGCACATGCGCTCGTCTCGACACCGGGACCGCGAGGGCAGAGAGCTCACCATTCTTGAAGAAGCCCTTGATCTCGGCCGGCAGCGAAAACTCCTTGGGGTTCTCGGTCTCGACGCGCGTGATGAGCTCGCCGAAGAAGCGGTGTCGGCTCTCGATGGGCGGGTTCTGCTCGACGATGAGGGTGTCAGTACGGTTGGCGCGACGAGGAGAGGGGCGAGCGGGAGAGAGAGGGGGAGACGCACGACCTGGGCACGGCACGTCTTGCAGTACCAGCTGTCCTCGGGGACCTCGTCGAGCTCGAGAGGTGGCTCGAGGCACGAGAAGTGGAACGAGCGCAGGCAGCCGCCCTCGCAGCACAGGAAGTGGCCCTTGCCGCCGCACGCGTCGCAGTAATCGTGGTTGGGCTGCGCGACACACGGGCGGGACGCGTCAGGGTGCGTCGACGAGCGGGCAAGAGCGCCCGAGGGAGGGAAAGAGGCGGACCAGCTGGTAGGCGCCGGGGCCTCCGTCGCCGACGACGGCAGAAGCGGCCGAACGACGAGCGAGGGCTTTGCCCGTCTTGGCCGGGCTGCAGGGCACACAGAACAAGGGTCAGGACGAGTACCCTGAGGAAGAGGAGACGACAAGGAGGAGGAACGCACCTGAACTTGACGTTCTTGGGCCGCTTGGCGCGCGCGAGAGGCCCAGAAGCGGCGAGCGTGCGCTTGGTGCCGGCACCTTGCCCCGCGAGCGCCGGCGTCCCAGCTCCTGCGCCCGCCGATCCACTCGCCGGTGCACCCGCTCCCCCTCCTCCCGACCCGCCGAGTGCGCCCGCGGCAGCGTTGGGGTCGCGCGGCGGCGCAGGGAGCGCGTCGTCGACGGCGTCGGTGCCGAACGCGCCGAGCTCGAGCTGGGTGAGCGGGTCGAGGCCGCTGTCGTCGGCGTCGTCGTCGTCGGCGGCGAGTGGAGCTGGGGAACCCGCGGCGGTCGGCTGCGAGACGAGGTCGGCGGTCGTCGGCTCGAGGGCAGCGGCGGCGGCGGCGGCGTCGCTCGCTGCGGGCTCCGGGGTGCTGGCGCCCGACGCGGTCCCGTGGGTGGACGAGGCGCGGGGCATGGCGCGTGTAGGTGTCGGTCGAAAGAGCGAGAGCGGGGCGGGCGAGCGCGATGTGGGACGACGGAGGGGAGAGAAGGGAGGGAGGGGGAGCGAGGGGGCCGCAAAGGGACCACCCACTTCCCGAGCCTTCACGCGCTCATCTCGACTCGTTCTCGCTGGCAGTTGCTCGCAAGGCACTCGATCGTGTCGTCTCTCGACAGGCCGCCCAACAGCGCACGGCGAGAGAGCGCTTGTCGGCAGAAAAGTTGCGTCGAATCCGCCTCGTGCCCCCTCCCGAACGTATTCTCGCACCTCCAGCTCGCCTCGTTCCCTCGGTCGCTGCCTCGCTCGCACCATGTTGTAGCTGCGTCTCGTGAGCTGCTCGTGGACCCCTGCGTGCGCGTATGCGAGGGTCAGTGAGAGGGAAAGAGAGCGCGAAAGAAAGGTGGCGTCACGCACCTCAGCCGGCGGCAGCTCGCCCGACGCGATCCGCCAAAGCGCCACCGTATTCTTGAGGTGCCGTCCAGGCCTGCACAGATGCCAACGCGCCGCCGAGAGACGCTCCTGGGGCTCGAAGCGACGTTTGCCGTCGGCGAGGTGGAGAGACCGGCGCCGACGAAAGCGAAAGCTGCAGGCGACAAGAACGCCAACGAGAAGAGAGCTGCAGAGCGACTGAACGATCTGGAGAGGCGACGACGCCGGAGGAGACGACGTGGGCCTCGCGGCTCCTCCCGAGGGGGCCGAGGTCGCCGCCGTCCGAGCACACAGCGGAAGCTGCCGCAGCGAGGGCATGCGCCGACAATGCCGCACCGCGCACCTTCCGCAAGGGCTCTCGGGCGCAGAAGGCGGATGTTGAGCGGGTGCGAGGCGAGACGCAGCAGGATTGGCCGGCTGGACGAACGAGCACGAGGGGAACGCGCCCTTGGCGAACGACGGCGGCTCGCCCTGGCTCCGCGTGGCTGGGGATCGGCTCAGAGCGCCGGTGGCTAGCCTCGGCAGGTCGTGCCCGGCGCACAAGGCGAGTGTCGCGGTTTGCGGCTGTGAAGAGAGGGAGGGTCAGACGGTGGCTCGGCGTGGACATTCGGAGAGGGTGCGGGAGGGGGCGTACCTGAGCCCAGAGCGTACATAGAGCATGTCGCAGCTGTTCGCGCACACGCACGAGACCGAGGGAAGCATTGCGAGCGAGGGGGGAAGGACCAACCGCGAGGAGGAGCGACCGCGGACGACAGCGAGTCCGGGCACGCCTCGCTGGTTGCAGCTTGTGCAGAGGCGAGCGCGCACAGTGCAGGCTAGCTAGCCTGGCTGCGGAGCGGGCTGTTGTCGAGGAGAGGGAGCGCACCTCCGGCAGGTGCCACGCCCCCCCCACCTCTCAGCTTCGCTCGACCAGCGCCCGTCGCAGGGGCAAGCAGGACGCGTCGCTAGCGTCTCTGCCCAGCTCGTATCCATGTCGCTCCCCTCGACCCCGGTCCGCCCCGGTGGTGCGGCGGCGTCCACCTCGTCCCTCGTCTCGCCTCCGTCTCGCCGCCGACCTGCCCTCTCCCCGCTGTCGACCGTCCAGGGCTCGAGTCCGGCCCACTCGTACCGCTCGAACCGCCCGCCCGAGTCGATCAGCGGCGTCTCGCTCGCCCCCTCGCGCTTCACCCTCTCCAACCCCTTCCCCCGCCCTCCAGCCAGCGGCTCCCCCTCGCTCGCCGGCTCAACCGCGACGGGCGCCCATGCTGGCTCGACCAAGTTCCGCCGAGGCCATGTCCGCAAGCGCCCCGGCCAGCACCAGCCGCCAGGGCCCTCGGTCGCCGCCCTGTCGTCGGCCAACCCGGACGAGGTCGACCTCATGGCCCTCGAGGAGCCAGACGACATCTTCCGCTCGTTCGGCGTCCGCGACGTGCGCAGGATCGAGCAACGCGCGAGGTGCGTCCCGTCCCCTTGCCCTCGTGACTGCGCCCGTCTCTCTCGAGCCCCCGCACTGACCTGCTCGCCCTCCTCAACTGCAGCGACGCCGCCGCCGCCAAAGTCGCAGACCTGCGCACCATGGTCGGCGAGCGCTACCGCGACCTGCTGTCGGCCGCCGACTCGATCGTGCGCATGCGCGGCGCCGCCGACAAGCTCGTCGGCCACCTCGACTCGGTCGGGCACGCCGTGCGAGAAGCGGGAGCAGCGGTCGACGGTGCGTCCACCTCACTCTGTCTCTCTCGGTGCGAACCTTCCTGACAGATCGAGCCTGCAGGTCCGTCCTCGACTCGCGGCAAGGCGCCGCAAGCCCCACGGCATCGCAACAACTCGCCGAGCCGCCAGCGCACCCTCAACTCGTCGGCCACCCTCTCCCTCACGATCCACCTCCTCCTCACCATCCCCTCGCTCGTCCACACCCTCCTCGAGACGTCCGACTTTCTCGCCGCCGCCCGCCTCGAGGACCTCGGCCGCCTCGTGTACCGCGAGCTCGCCGAGCACGAGCTGCCGCCCGAGGACGGCGACGACGACGGCGATGCGCCGAGACGGCTTGGCGAGGCGTTCCCGATCGTCGAGAAGCAGTGGGAGACGCTGTCGACGCTGCGACCGGTCGTGCTGCGGCGGGCGATGGGTCAGCTGCAGAGCTGGGACGGTCCTCACCTCGTGCGTGCTCTCTGCCTTCCTTCAAACCTCGTGTACGCCCACTCACCGACTGCCTTTCGCGCACAGAACACGGCTCGGACCCTCGCCGCCACCGTCATGCTGCAGCAGGGCGCGTCCGTCTCGTCGGCCCTCTCGACCCTCCTCGAGGCGCGCTCTCGCGCCCTGAGCGCCATCCTCAACGGGCCATCGACCTCGGCCCAGGCGTACAACGAGACGAGCGCCGTCGCGCGCAGGCTCGAGCAGGTCCTCGGGCTTGTCCTGCGCACCGTCGAGGCCGTGTCGGCCATCTTTGGCTCGTCGAGCGACGACGACTACGCGCCGGGCCTGCTGCGACAGCTCCTCGCCGAGGTCGAGCGCCCGAACTCCATCGGCGACGCTCCCGAGCGAGCAGATACCGTCGTCGACCCGTCCTTGCCGCCCGTCCTCGCGGCCTTCCCAAACTTCGCCACCCTCGAGCGCCACCTCCCGCCCTCGATCCTCGCTTACTCGTCACCCCTGGCCGCCTCGGCGGCACGAGAGCCGCTCGACGCCGGCGGCGTTGCGCGCAAGGTCGACGCGTGGCTCGCGCACGAGTCGGACCGCGTCGTCGAGGGCGTCACGGCCTGGATCTCGTCCCTCTCGTCGGCGTCGGCGTCGTCATCGTCGTCCTCGGGCGCTGTCGCGAGCGCCAAGCCCCTCGCCGTGTTGCGTACCACGCTGCGCCGCGCGACGACGACGACCTCGACCTCGACCTCCTTCTCCCCTTCTTCCTCCATCTCCTCGACCCGCGTCGCCACGACCCTCCGCACCCGCCTCTCACTCGTCATCGAGTCACGCCTCGCGCACGTCTACCGCGCGCGCCTTTCGGCCCTCTCGGCGCGCGTCGTCCCCTCGCTCGAGGCGCTCCTCCTCGCCCTCCCGACGAGCGACCCGGACCGCGACGCCGCCGCGTTCCTGTTCGACACGCCGCTCGTGTTCCCCGGCGCGGGCGCCTACGCGACGCAGGCGGCCATCGCCGGGCGAGCGGCGGCGGGCGCGGCGCCCGACAAGGACAAGGTCGTCGTCGTCGACCCGCTCGAGGCGTTCCTCGCCAAGGTGGCCAAGCGCGTCGAGGGCCGCGCGCCGCTCGTCGACAAGGGGCTCGTCGAGCTCGAGGACGCGGCGAGGGAGCTCAGGGCCGACTTGGAGGGCTGGCTCGGTGCGGGTGCGGGCGAGAGGGACAGCGAGGGCGACGAGGCGGCCGAGCTGCGCGCGCTGCTTTGGAAGGACTATGTCGCGGCGGCGGGCGAGGCGCTGGACGCGCTGGCGGATGCGCTCGAGGTGGTCGTGCGGGATGTCGCTCAAGGTGCGCCGGGCCTGTTTCCCTCTCCCTCCTCGAGCCGACTACTGACGAGCCTCTTTCTCGCGCGCAGACGTCGACGGCGCGCTCTTCGTCGGCAACTTTGTCTTCCTCGTGTCGTCGAGCCGCACCTTTGTGCGCGACCTGCTCCTCGGTGCCGCCACGTCTGCAGGTGCGTCGTCCCTCTCCCTCCCTCTTTCGCCTGTCAGCCGACGACTGACCGCCCCCGGCCCCTCCTCCCGCAGAAGCGCCGCTCCTCGCCAAGTGGACGTCTCGGCTCGAGGCGCTCCAAGACCGCTCGCTCGAGGTGTGGCGCGAGCAGGCCGTCGCGACGGCCGTGCGCAAGTTGCAGGAGTCGATGAGCACCGTCGCGGCGGCCGCCCCGTCGGCAATTCTCTGGGCGTGGGACGGTGCGCCTCACACACTCTCTCTGTCTATGCGCCCTCTTGTGGACGCCGAGCTGACTCTGCCACCGAGCCGAAACAGCCTCGCGAGGCGACACCCCTTCCTCCGCGCTCGTTCCCTCTTCGCCCTCGTCCGCCCTCCTCTCCTCCCTGCGCTCCCTCTCGACCTCGCTCGCCCGCGTCGGCCTCCACCGCACCCAGGCCTCGCCCACCATCGCCTCGTCGCTGCTCGCCGCCTTTGACGACCAGGTCCTCGCCGCCGCCGCCGCGTTCGCCGACCAGCTCGCGCAGGGCGACCTGCAGGCGGACCGCAAGGCCGAGGTCGCGAGCCAGGCGGCGTGGGACTTGGCGCTCTTGCGCAGGCTTGCGCTCGCCGCCGAGGGCCCGGGCGAGGACGCGTGGCGCGAGGTCGAGAGCGCGTTCCTGCGACTCGTGCGTGGCCGTCTCGCTCTTTCTCGCGATTGGCGTCGCCGAACACGACTGACCTCGCCTCCTTCACACGCAGGTGTCGCCCTCGTCGACCTCGCTCCCCTCGCAGCTCGCATCGTCGGCCCTCGCCTACCTGCAGCGCACCCAGTCGATCCTCGCCCCGCTCCTCCCCGTCTCGTCCACCGCCCTCGCCACCGCCACCGACACCTCGACGACGACGACGGCGGCGGTCAAGCACAAGCCGCTGTCGTCGACGGCGCGCCTGCTACCGCTCGGCGCGCCCGTCGCGAGCGCCGACGTCAAGGCGACGGGCGTCGGGCTCGTCAAGCCGGGCCCGAGGCTGGGGTTGCTGCCGACGAGGGGCTAGTTATAGAAGGTGGGAGTGTGTACTGGTGGGGTGGAACGAGCAGCTGTCTGTGCGTCTGCGGCGCTTTGGGCGAGGAGGAGAGCGGTCCGAGAGCGGTCCGAGCGGGAGCTTCTTGGTCTCGTCGCTGTCGCCGGCTAGCTAGTTGCGAAGGCGTACGAAGCGAATGCTCACACTGCCGTGCAAGTGTCCGAGAGGCTCAAAACGCGAGACACCACCTCCAGTCGCGCCGCGGTCGCGGAGAAGCGAGCTGGCTTTCGCACCATCACAGCACGCACGCGCACAGCCCGGCCAGGACGCTAGCTGCCCGTCAACCACGACCTTCGTCCGACCCAGCCAGCCCGCCATGGCCCCGGCCCTCGCGCGAGCAGGACGCGCTCCGCCACGCTCCTCGTCCTCCCGCCGCCAACTCGCCTCGTGGAGCACCCTCGCCCTGTGCGCCCTCGCCCTCGTGCTCGCCTGCGCACCGCACCACGCCAACGCCAAGCTCCAGCCCGCCAAGCGCGACTACCACTCGCACGTCTACTATGTCGTCGAACTCGACCCGGCGCAACTCGCCCTCGGCGGCGCAGATGAGGCCGACGCCTGGACGCCACAAGACGTCGCACGCGCACTCGGCGCAGAGCATGTCGAGCAGGTCGGCGAGCTCAAGGGCCACTACCTCGTGCGCGCGCCGGTCGACGAGGTCGACGCCGGCGACGACAGCTGGCTCTCGGCGGCGGCGGTCCACGGCGGCGAGCGCACGGTGCAGCGGCGCGCGATCAAGGAGCTCGCCGAGGGCAAGCGCGACAAGGTCCTCGAGCGGTACGACCTCTTGCGGCGAGCTCTGCCCGGCCCGGCGAGCGCGCACCTGCTCGCCAAGCGGTCGTCGTCGTCGTCGTCGCACCACCGCCTCGTCCGCTCCCTCGAGCGGCAGTACCCGCGCCAGCGCACCAAGCGCGACCTCCCCGTCCTCGCGCCAGACGAGCGCGTCCTCGCCAAGCTCGCGCGCCGTGCCCTCGTCCACCTCGACCGCCGACAAGACGCCGACCAGCTCGCGGCCATCTCGTCGCTCGTCGGCGCCGGGCACGACTACATCAAGGCGATGGCGACCCGGTTCGGCATCGTCGACCCGCTGTGGCCCAAGCAGTGGCACCTCGTCAACGGCGCCATCCGCGAGAACTCGATCAACGTGACGGGCGTGTGGGACCAGGGCATCGTCGGCAAGGGCGTCAACGTCGCCATCGTCGACGACGGCCTCGACATGAACTCGGACGACCTCGCCGCCAACTTTGTGCGTCGTCGAGCCTCGTCTGCCCTGCCTCTTCTCGCCCGCACTGACCCTCTCCCTCTTCGCGCGCCCTGCAGCACGCCGACGGCTCGTGGGACTACAACGACAACACGCCGCTGCCCGAGCCTCGCCTGTCGGACGACCAGCACGGCACGCGCTGCGCCGGCGAGATTGCCGCCGTCAAGAACGACGTGTGCGGCGTCGGCGTCGCTCACGGCGCCGGCATCGCCGGCATCCGCATCCTGTCGGCCTCGATCTCGGACGCCGACGAGGCGTCGTCGCTCAACTATGGGTACCAGACCAACGACATCTACTCGTGCTCGTGGGGCCCGCCCGACGACGGCCGCTCGATGGAGGCGCCGGGCAGCCTCATCGTCAAAGCCATGCTCAACGGCGTCCAGAACGGCCGCCAGGGCAAGGGCTCGATCTTTGTCTTTGCGAGCGGCAACGGCGGCGCCGTGGACGACCAGTGCAACTTTGATGGCTACACCAACAGCCTCCTGAGCATCACCGTCGGCGCCATCGACCGCAAGGGCCTGCACCCGTTCTACTCCGAGGCGTGCAGCGCCAACATGGTCGTCACCTACTCGTCGGGCAGCGGCGACAACATTGTGCGTCCCCCTCTCGCTCGCTCGCTCGGGCCCTCTCGCACCTCTCCTCTCTCGTGCGCCGTCCTTGAGCCTCTCACTGACACTCCCTCGCCCGCCTGCAGCACACGACCGACGTCGGCAAGAACTCGTGCACCGACCGTCACGGCGGCACGTCGGCCGCCGCGCCCATCGCTGCCGGCATCTTCGCCCTCGTCCTCGAAGCTCGGCCCGACCTCACGTGGCGCGACATGCAGCACTTGTGTGTCCGCACGGCGGTCCAGATCAACCCGAGCGACCCCGACTGGCAGATGACGGCCTCGGGTCGGCCGTACAACCACAAGTACGGCTTCGGCAAGCTCGACGCGTACGCCATCGTCGAGCTCGCCAAGCGGTGGGAGCTCGTCAAGCCCCAGGCCTGGTGGACGAGCCCGGTCGCCAACGCCAATACGGTCGACGCCAAGGTCGGCCAGCTCATCACGGCCGACGGCGCGACGGCGACGATCGAGGTGACGGCCAAGGACCTCGAGGGTGCCAACGTCGACAAGCTCGAGCACGTCACCATCACGGTGTGGATCCAGCACGCCCGTCGCGGCAACGTCGAGGTCGAGCTCGTGTCGCCTCGCGGCATGAAGAGCATACTCGCTCGCCCGAGGCGGTTCGACGAGAGCGCCGAGGGCATGATGGGCTGGGTCTTCATGAGCGTCAAGCACTGGTGCGCCCGCCTTTCTCTCTCTCTTTCTCTCCTCGTCTCTCGCACGAGCACCTCACTGACTTGCTCTCTCGCTCGCCTGTAGGGACGAGGACCCGATCGGCACGTGGACCCTGCGCGTGCGCGACCGCCAGAACAACCGCCGGTCCGGCAAGTTCTACAGCTACCAGCTCCAGCTGTGGGGCTCGGCCATCGACGCCTCGATCGCGACGCCGTACCAGCTCCCCGCCGACGCCGACGACCAACCCGAGGACGACGTCCCTGTCGCCGTCCCGACGAGCGCCGCCGCCGACCAGTCGACCGACAAGCTCGCGCCGACCAAGACGTACGTCAAGCCGACGGCGCACCTGCCCGACGACCACGCCGAGGCGACGGGCGAGGCGCACTCGTCGTTCGGCGAGGACTACCACCAGCCGACAGCGACGCCGGCGCCGGTCCTCGAGGACACGGAGCAGCTCGACTCGGAGACGGACGCCTCGAGCGACGACGTGCTCGACGGCGGCGACGCGTCTGACTCGATCGACGGCGACGGCGACGACGACTCGGCCTTGTCGGGCGTCGGCAGCGGGTCGTTGTACGACCAGACGCCGGGCTACCTGAGCGGCCTGAGCGCGCTCGTCGGCTCGACGACCTGGCTCTTTGTCGCCGCCGGCGTCATCGTCATCTTTGTCGCGGGCACGACGGCCTTCCTGTGCCTGCGTCGCCGGGCCGCGTCGCGCCGCAACGCCGCCGGCGGGTCGGGCGCGCGCGGCGGGTACGCGTTCGCGCCCTCGACCGACTTTGACGACGACTTTGATGACGACGAGGGCGACGACCTCGTGCCGATGAGCGCGATGGAGCGAGGGCGGGTTCGGCTCGCCGAGGGCGGTGAAGGCGGCGGCGGTGGCGGCGGCGGGAGGACCAAGGAGCTGTTCAACGCGTTCGCGCTCGACTCGGACGACGAGGACGCCGGGACGGAGCTCGTCGACCGAAGGGCGCCGGCGAGGGGCACGAGGAGGATGTCGCTCGACGAGGCGGAGGAGGAGGCAGAGGCGAGGAGGAGCGACGAGGCGGCGCGAGTACGGTTCCGCGACGACTCGGTGCGTCCTCTCTTTCTGTCTCTTTCTCCTCTTTCCCTTTCCTCTCCTCTGCTCGCCGCATATTGACTCGCCTCGACTCGCGGACATGCAGGACGACGACTTGAACGCGTCGACGACGGGCCTCACCCTCGCCGCCGAGCGAGAGCGCCGAGCGCGCGAGGAGTTCTCAGACTGAGCCGGCTCGCACGTTGTCCTCCTCTCCTCCTTTTCCGTCCTCGTTTCTCCTTCTAGACCTGTATGTAGTCACGCGTCCCCCTCATCGTCCCTCATGCCGTCGGCGCCAGCCGCCGGCTTGACCGCCCCACCTCGTCTGCATCGTCGCTGGAACGCGCATCTCTCGCCTCGAGCGCTCTCGCACGGTCTCGCGTAGAGAGAGAGAGAGAGAGGCACAGAGGGAAACACTGCTTTGCAAGCGAGAGAGAGAGAGAGGCTGGGAGAAACACAGAGAGGGAGAGAGGAGAGAGAGAGGGAGGGAGAGGCTAGAAAGTACAAAGGACGACGGACCGGCGCCGACAAGCTCGTCCACCGCCGAGGAGGAAACGCTCGCGGGCTCACCACGCCTCGATCTGGCTCGCGAGCGTCTTGGCGGCCTCGACCCAGTCGACGGGCGCCATGCGCTGGATCTGGTACCGGACCCTCGTCTGGTCGCCAAACGAGTCGGCCTTTGCCTTGACGTTGAGGTTGTACGCCTTGCCGACGGCGCTCGCGATCGCGCCCTGGTACTGCGGGTCGTCGTCCTCCTTGAGCTGCTGCATCTCGTCGGCCGTCTTGCCAAACAGGTCGGCGCCGACCTCGTTGAACCCGGAGACCCAGATCTGCGACGTGTAGTCGCTCACGCACATCGAGATGATGTAGCTGCGTCGGGATCCCGAGTTCGTCAGTCGCTAGTCACAGAGAAGAGAGAGGGAGAGAGGGAGAGAGGGGACGCACCGGTACTGGGGCGCCTCGTACGTCATCTCGCACTTCTCGCACCTCCACTGGCGGTCGCCCTCCTGGCTCATCTTCTTGTTGCAGCGGTCGGTCGGGCACGCCGGGTAGCTCAGGTTGTCGCCCTTGACGTAGCTGACGGTCGCGCGCGTCGAAAAGTAGTCGGGCTTTTCCGACATGCCGAGGTTCTCGTCGACGACGTCCTTGAGCGCCTTGAACGCGTCGGACTTGAACGAGCCGGCGCCGGCGCCCGCACCGCCCGACGAGAACGACTGGAACGACTGGGTGGCGCCCGCCGTGTCGTACCTGGGCGAGGGCGAGCGAGGGAGGAGGGACGAGGGGGGAGAGGAGACGGGGAGGGGACCGTGCGCATGTCAGTGACGGTGCGATAAAGGCGCAACGAGGCACACATCGTGCCGCACGAGAGAAAGAGAGAGAGGCAGGACGCACCATCCGCGCAGCTCGTGGGCCTCGGGAATGTCGGGGTCGACGGCGACGGTCGAGCTGCCCGACACGCTCAGGCTCCTGCCGCCAAAGTCGCCGACCTTGACGCCCTTGATGGCGACGATGCCATTGTCGAGCTCGGTCCAGCTCTCGGCCTGGCGGCCCCACAGTGTGACGCGCACGGCGTACTGGGACCGGTCGACGATGGTGAGCTCGCGCTTCTTGATCTGCTTTTGCGTCGCCTTGGCCGTGATCTCGGACACCTGGCCGTTGTCCTGCACGACGCCGAGCACGTCGCACGTACCGTCCTTGTCGATGTTGGTCAACTCGGCGAGCTGCGTAAAGTTGAACTGGACCTGCGGGACGTCCTTCTCCTCGGACTGCGGGACGAGGGGCACGTGAGTCTCCCTTCTCGTGGGACGCAGAGAGACGAGGGCGCACCTCGTTGACGGGCTCAACCTCGGTGTTGTTCTCGAACGTGATCTCGTACTCGTTGGCGAGGTTGCTGAACTGCTTCTTGGCGATGTTGACGCGCGCCCTCGAGATGCGGAACACCTTGCCCTCCTCGAGGATCGGGTACAGCTTGTCGCACGCCTCGTTGAAGCCCGTCGCGCGGATCTCGCCCTGTGAAGGAGGGGAAGGTGTGAGCGAGACGAGCACGCGAGGGAGGAGGACGACCCTCGAGAGCCAGGACAGGAAAGAGAGAGAGAGAGCCGGACGCACCGACTCGTCGAGAAGGTTGACGCTGAACAGCTTGCCGTCGCCGCGCTGGTTGGACCAGTGGCGGATGTCCGACTTGCTCGTGACGCGGGCGCGGATCGTCCACCTGCGAGGGACAGAGGGGTCAGCTCGCGCTCGTCGTCGTCGATGCCGAGAGCAACGACGCGAAAGAGAGAGAGGGAGAGAGCGGGGCGCACTTGTTCTGGTACGGGCTCAGGCTCTCGATCGGGTAGACGGGCGCGTTGGCGATGCTGTCACCGCCGCGTCCTCCCGCTCCGCCACGCTGCGCCGCCGCCCCGCCCTGCGGCCTCCTCGCGGCCGCCGTCTTGCTCGCGTTGCTGCCGGCGCCACCACCACCACCGGCGGCGCGCGACGACGACTCGGACACGGCGTCGCGCATGGGCGCGTCGGCCGTCGCGGCGGCGGCGGCGGCGGCGGCGGCACCCGGTGCGGCGGCGCCGGCCTGGACGGCCGTCTCGATCGAGGTGGGCGAGCCAATCTTGTCGGGGATGGTGTCGTCGACGAGCTCGACGGCGAGGACGATGATGATGCGGCGGTTCTGGACGACGTTGACGGCGTACGTCTGGAGCTTGACGACGGCGTTCTTGCCGATGATGGGCGTGTCGCCGGCGACGAGGTGGTTCAAGCCCGTGGTGAGCATGGCCTGGGCAAAGTGGTCGCCGTCCGAGAGGATGAGGCGGTAGCGGTCCTGGGCCTGGTTGGCGGCGTTGACCTTCTTGGCCGACAGGACCTGGAGGATCGGGTCGACGTTGGCGAGGACGTCCGTCTCCTCGTACATGTGGCTGCGCAGGCGGGGCGGCGGGAGTGCAGAGTCAGCAACCGCGAGCGCGAGAGATGAGGACGACGCGGAGGTGGCGCGCTGCCGCAGGGGGCGGGGGGAGGGCAGGGTGCAACGGGAGGGTGGACTCACTAGACTGCGCCCTGTGTGAGCTGCGTCATGGCTGCTTGGCGGGGTGGTGAGAGGCTGAAGGAGGAGAGAGGCGAGCCGCACGACGCGAAGCCGACGCGTCGCTCACTCTCTCTCACTCGCAGGGCGGTGTACGAAGGGCTTGCATGCACCCATGATACTCTATTCAGTGGACTGCACGGTCGGACGAAGCCTGCAGAGCGAGCGAGTGTTGCCTTTTCCCTCTAGCGGCTCATCTTCCTCTCCCCACCTCGCTCCTCCACCACGCTCGTCCACCGCGCCTGGACAGCTGCACGACGATGAGCGCACTCAAGATCCTCGTCACCGGGCCTGCTCCGTCCCTCGCGGCCTACGTCCACAAGCTCGCCGCCCTCCAGTCCAAGCACTCGTTCGACCTCGTCCTCGCCCTCGACCTCTTCTCCAACAACGACGCCGACCAGGCCGACCTCGACAAGCTCCTCAACGGCGACATCAAGGTCCCCGTCCAGGTCTACGCCGCCCAGGGCAAAGGCGTCCTCCCCAAGCGCGTCCAGGACCGTGTCGACCGCGGCGAGGAGCTCACCACAAACCTCAGCGTCCTGCGTCCGTCCCCTCTGCTCCTTCAAGCCAAACACAGAGCCACGACTGACACTCTTGTCGACCGCGCGCAGCCAAAGCCGGCCTCCTCACCCTCGCGTCGGGCCTCCGCATCGCGACCGTCGCCGGCACCTCGCCCTCGAACCCGGACGAGCCGACCGCCTTCACCAAAGCCGACATCTCGAACCTCATCTCGTCCCTCACCCCGACGTCGCCCAACCCGTCCTTGCCCCCTCCCCCGGCCAAGCCCGTCGACATCCTCCTCACCCACCTGTGCCCCTCGTCCCTCCCGCTCCTCTCGTCCAAGCCCCTCGTCCCGACCCAACCCGTCACCACCGACGACGCCCCGACCGACGACGCCGCGCCGCTCCCGCGCAAGCCCGAGGACTCGTTCGCCGCCGAGCTCGACGACGTGGCGCGCGCCGCGCGCGCCAAGTACCACTTTGTCGCCGCGCCGGGCGCCTTCTGGGAGCGCGAGCCGTTCGAGTGGCCGAGGGTCGAGGGTGCGGGCGCGGCGGGCGAGAGGAGCTTCTGCAGGGCGTTGAGCCTCGGCGCCATGGGCAACAAGACCAAGGACCGGGTGCGTCGCCGGCGTCTCTCGTTCGGCCTCGTTGCGGCGCTCGCGCCGGGCTCGCCCGCCTTGCGCGAGCGTCGCTACAACGACAGGTCTAGGGACTGACACTTGGCACGCTCGCAGTGGTTCTACGCCTTCTCGATCACGCCCTCGTCGTCCCCCTCGGCGCCCGCCACCTCGACGCCCTCGCCGTTCCACCCTCGCGCCGCCGCCTCGACGGCCAAGGTCGCCGCGACCGTCAACGGCTCGGACGGGCCTCGAGGGCTCAAGCGCCCGGCCATGGACGTTTCGGCCGACGACGTCAACGAGATGGGCGTGCCCAACTACATTTTCGCCGGCGTCGGCGGTGCGGGAGGAGCGGGGCAGGGCAGGGAGAAGAAAGGCAAGGGAGGACCGCCACCGTGAGTCGTCCTGTTCGCTCTCGACGTCTGTCGCCTTCTCGCACCGCGCTTGAGTGCGGGGAAGACGGCTCGTTCATCTTGAGCAGCCGGACGCACGCTCACCATCCTCTCGGCCGCCCGCAGCGACCACTACACGTGCAACATCTGCGGCAACAAGGGTCACTGGATCCAGGAGTGCCCCGAACGCGAGGCGCGCGACGCAGAGCGGGCGGCGCAGCGCGGGCAGGGGACGAGCCGGGGCCCGCAGAAGCCCATCAGCCGTGCGTCGACTCGTTCCTATTCTGCTCCTCCCTCTCTCGTCCTCCCTTGTCCTCGTCCTCGACTTCGTGCACGTCGCTCGACGTTCGAGCATCTCGAGAACGCGCACTGACCCTCCTTTTCTCGTCCGCCCGCAGCCGACGAGTGCTGGTTCTGCCTGTCCAACCCCAAGGTGACCAAGCACCTCATCGCGAGCATCGGCTCCGAGACGTACGTCACGTTGCCCAAGGGCCAGCTGTGCTCGACCGACTCGAGCCCCGTGCCCGGCGGCGGCCACGTCCTCATCATCCCCGTGCGTCTCGCGCCCTCTTTTCTCCCTCTCGCCCGGCGCTCGACCTCTTTCGAGTGACGTGACTAAGCTGGGCAGACGGGCCTGACACTCGCCCCCTCGCGCCGCACAGATCGCCCACTACCCGACCCTGCGCTCGATCCCGGCCGACCTCGCCGCGCCCGTCCACGAGGAGGTCGAGCTGTACAAGGAGGCGCTTCGCAAGTGCTACAAGACGTTTGGCGCCGACATGGTCGCGTTCGAGGTGGCGAGGAGCTCGGGCAAGGGCGGCCACGCGCACGTCCAGGTGCGTCGGCGCTCGGTCCCCTCCCTCGTCGGTCGTCGGTCTCGGCTCGTCGAGCGACGCCCTGGTCGGGCCGGCGTCCTGTCGCCGTCCCGCAAGGGCTACTTGCTCTGGAAGCAGCATGACTGACACACACTCTCGCCGTCGCCGCACCCGCAGGTCTGCCCGATCCCGTCGTCGCTCGCGCCCGAAGCCGAGTCGACCTTCCTCGCCCAGGGCGCCAAGTTTGCGTACGACTTTGTCGAGGTCGCCGACCCGTCCACGTTCCACGGGCGCGCCCACGAGGACGGCAAAGGGTCCGAGTACTTCAAGGTCGACCTCCCCGGCGGCAAGAGCCTCGTGCACTGGATCGACCCGGCAAAGGGAGGCTTCTCGCTCCAGTTTGGCCGGTGCGTCGCGCTCGTTTCCTCTTTCTCTCTGTCTCTCGATCGGGCTCCAGGATCTCCTCGGGCCGCGTCGTGTTCCAAGAGGTTGAGGAGCCAGCACTCACGACCCCCTTGGCGCCCGCAGCGAGACGCTCGCGCTCCTCCTTCACGCGCCCGACCGCGCCGACTGGAAGCAGTGCGCCAAGCCCGACGCCGACGAGAAGAAGGACGCGCAGCAGTTCAAGGCCGCGTTCAAGAGCTTTGACCCGAGCACGTAGCGTCGCGAGCGAGCGACCGAGCGAGCGGCCGAGGTGGAATTGACGAGGCGAGTCCTGGAGCGACTTTGGGCAGAGCTGCGAGCGAGCGAGAGCGACTGTACTTTGCGAGCGAGAGCCTGTGTGACCGTCGACAGCAGCTTGAGTGAACGAGCGAGCCGACGGGGAGAAGGAGCGGCTCGAGCGGGCCTGAAAGCAGCTCCTCTCGCGGGCGAGCGGTCGTCCCGAGTCCTGCTCTGCGGTCGTCGCCCAGCCGTCAAAGGTGCTCTCAGGCGTCCTGCGTTGCCGAGAGAGCGAGGAGCAGCGACAGCTCGCAAGCCCGAGCGGCTCGACCGCAGGCCCTCCTCATCTCGCTCCGCCTCTCTCGACTCTCGCTCGCGCACCGAGAGAGGGATAAAGACTTCTTCATGTTCAGAGGTTGAACTCGATGCTGCTACGACGGCTCTAGGCAGAGAGCGAGGGTGCGATAGGGAGTACACACAGAGGGAGGAAAGGGCGGGAGGAGGGGGGACAAACTGCACGAAAGAGGGGGGACGACGACGGCGGCGGGCGGGACCTGAACTGAAGAGAGATAGAGATGCGAGAAGGTGTTCGTTGAGAACCGAGAGAGGTGCCGAGACAAAGGTCGTGCGGGCGTCTAGGACAGGCCGATGATCTCGCCGTCGTCGAGCAGCTGGTGGTCGAAGAACCCGGGCCGGGTGCTGAGGCCTGCGTGATCCGGACAAGGTTTTCCAAGGTCAGGGAAAACGCTCGAGGACGTCGACGAGAGCGCAGAGGACAAGGAGAGAGAGAGAGAGAGAGGACGGACCGGGCATGGTCGACATGGACCCGACGAGCGGGTAGACGAAGCCGGCGCCGGCCGCCATCTTGACCTCGCGGATGGTCGTCGTGAAGCCCGTGGGCGCGCCCTTGGCCGACGGGTCGTCGCTGAACGAGAGGTGGGTCTGCGCGAGGAGGCCGGGAGGCAAAGACGAGGTCAGGTCGCGGGTTTGAGAAGGTCGACTTTTGTGTCTCGAGGTCGAGCTGCCGACGACGGCGAGCGAGAGAGAGAGAGAAGGGGAGAGACGAGAGGACGCACCTTGGCCATGCAGATGGGCAGGTTGCCAAAGCCCTGGGCCTCGAAGCCGGCAATCTGCGACTCGGCGAGCTCGCTAAAGGCGACGTTGGCGGCGCCGTAAAACTCGCGCGCGATCGTCTCGATCTTGGCCTTGATGGGCTGGTCGACGTCGTACAGGAACTTGAACGGGTTGGGCTCCTGGCACGCCTTGATGACGGCCTCGCCGAGCTCGAGCGCGCCGAGGCCGCCCTCGGCCCAGTGGTTGCACGGCACGGCCGCGTCGGCGCCGGCCTTGAGCGCCTCGTCCTGCACGAGCTGGATCTCGGCGTCCGTGTCGGCCGTGAACCGGTTGACGGCGACGATGACGTTGATGCCGACCTTTTTGGCGTTCTCGATGTGGCGCTTGAGGTTGGAGCAGCCCTCGCGCAGGATGTCGAGGTTCTCGGTGAGGTAGACCTCGGGCAAGGGCTTGCCCGGCGTCACCTCGGGCCCGCCGCCGTGCATCTTGAGCGCGCGCACGGTCGCGACGAGGACGACGGCGTTGGGGACGAGGCCCGACGCGCGGCACTTGATGTTGACGAACTTTTCCATGCTGCGCACGAGAGTGGACGGACTGGTCAGGACTGCGTCGTCGTCGTTGAGAGGAGAGAGAGGTCGACGCACCCGATGTCGGCGCCGAAACCGGCCTCGGTGACGACGTAGCCGTTCTTGTCGTCGCTCTCGCCCTCCTCGATGCCGGCGAGCTTGAGCGCAATCTTGTCGGCGAGGATCGACGAGTTGCCGTGCGCAATGTTGGCGAACGGGCCGGCGTGGACAAAGACGGGCGTGCCCTCGAGCGTCTGCATCAGGTTGGGCTTGATGGCGTCCTTCATGAGGATGGCGAGCGACCCGGTGCAGCCAATGTCGTCGCACGTGATCGGGACGCCGGCGCGGCTCTCGCCAATGACCATGCGGCCGAGGCGGTCGCGCATGTCGGCGAGCGACGTCGCGAGCGCGAGGACGGCCATGCACTCGGACGCGACGGCGATGTCGAAGCCCGTCTCGAGCGTCTTGCCCTGCTCGGCCGGACCGAGGCCCGTCTCGATCTTGCGCAGGTACCGGTCGTTGGTGTCGACGACGCGGTGCCACGAGATCTTCTCCGGGTCGATGTCGAGGCGCGCAAACTTGGCCTTTTCCTCGTCGGTGAGGTCGTCCGGGTTGGTCTTGGTGATGCCGAGCTTGTCGAGGCGCTTGAACATGATGGGCGCAAACGTGCGCACGCCCTTCTTGGGCGGGCACAGGCGGTTGAACAGGGCCTTGTCCGACTGGGTCGACTCGTGGAAGAACCGCGCCGAGATGGCGGCCGCGAGCAGGTTGTTGGCGGCCGTCGTCGCATGGATGTCGCCCGTCAGGTGCAGGTTGAACTCGTCCATCGGGATGACCTGCGAGTAGCCGCCGCCGGCGGCGCCGCCCTTGATGCCGAACGTCGGGCCCTGCGACGGCTGGCGCACGCACGCGTACGCCGCCTTGCCGAGGTGGGCGCCGAGCGCCTGGGCGAGCCCGATCGTCGTCGTCGACTTGCCCTCGCCGAGCGGGGTCGGCGTGATGCCGGCGACGACAATGTACTTGCCGTCGCGGCGGTGGCGCAGGTGGTCGAGCACGTCGAGCTTGACCTTGGCCTTGTTGCGGCCGTACAGCTCGAGGTCCTGGCCCGGGATGCCAATCTCGGCGGCGAGGACGTCGATGGGCTTGGGCACCTGGCTCTTGGCGATCTCGATGTCGCTCGGGACGTCGGGCTTGCACACGAGCTTGAGGGGCTTGACGAGGCGCTGCTGGCTCTTTTCGAGGAGGCGCTGCGCCGACAGGACCGTGTTCTCCATGAGCATGGCGACCGTCATGGGGCCGACGCCGCCGGGCACGGGCGTGATGAACGAGGCCACGTCGCGCGCCGAGTCAAAGTCGACGTCGCCGACGAGGCGCGAGCCCGACTTGCGGGTCGGGTCGTCGACAAAGTTGGTCCCGACGTCGATGACGATGGCGCCCGGCTTGAGCCACGCGCCCTGGACGAAGCGCGGGACGCCGATGGCGGCGACGACAATGTCGGCCTGCTTGACGAGGTGCTCGAGGTTCTTGGTGCGCGAGTGGCACTGGGTGACGGTCGCGTCCTTGCGGCGCAGGAGGGCGCACACGGGCGAGCCGACAATGTCGCTGCGGCCGAGGACGACGGCGTGCTTGCCGCGCAGGTCGACGCCGGTCGACTCGAGGAGGAGCATGACGCCGGCCGGGGTGCACGGCGCAAACAAGGGCTCGCTCGCGCGCGACGACAGGAGGCCGATGTTGTACGCGTGGAAGCCGTCGACGTCTTTCTCGGGCGAGACGGCCTCGGTGATACGGCGCTCGCCGTCGCGGCCAATGTCGTCGGACAAGGGGAGCTGGACGATGATGCCGTGCACGTTCGAGTCGGCGTTGAGGCGCTCGACCTCGGCCATGACCTCCTGCTCGCCGATGCCGTCCTCGGACCCGCCGAGCTGGACGAGGTGGCACTTGATGCCGGCCTCGGCGGCCGCCTTGAGTTTCATCTTGACATAGGTCGACGAGTCGGAGCGGGCGCCCTGCTGGACGATGACGAGGCTCGGCTCGAAGCGCGGGAACTTGGCGCGCGTGTCGGCGATGCGGGCGGCGATGCCCTGGCGGAGTGCACTGTGGCAGGAGAGAGGGAGAGTGTCAGTGACGGCGAGATAGCCGGAAACGAGCCGCGCTCGACGGGCAAGAGGTGGGAGGGGACGCACAGAGAGGTGGCGTTGCCGTCGATGAGCTGGGCACCGGACTGGGGCTGCTGGGTGGCCATGGTGGCGAGGGTGCGGATGGACGAGGACGAGACGAGGCGGAGGCGAGCGGACGAGGGTGGGGACAGCGAGCGAACCGCGAGGGTGCTCGAGTCGGGGCGGGTGAGGGTGCGGGTCGGTGCGAGGGTGGTGGTAGAAGTCCTCGGGAGCTTGGCGAGGCGAACTTGGCGGGCAGAGCGGAGCATGCGACGCTGCGAGCGAGCGACCGACTCAAGGTGAGCGCGAGGCCGTGCATGCGCTCAAGGCGCTGGCGCGATAGGGTGGGACTCGGGCGCACCTGGGCAAGAGTGCTGAGTACAAGCTGCTCGAGCTGTGCAGCCAACGCAAGATGGAGACGTTCGGCCGCGGATCTCCTCTGAGAGACGAGGACGATCGAGCCGACTTGAGCTCAGCCGCGTCCACCTCGCTCGCTCTCGCACCAGACCAGCCACGATGCAGTCTACCGACCCACAAGATCCTCCTGCAGCCCCAGGCACACCCGCCCTCGCCCCGCCCGTCGAGCCCACCTCGACCACCGCCGACCACCAGCAACCGCAGCCTCGAGTGCGCCGCAAGCTCCCCCAGCTCTTGGCCGACGAGGTCGTCGCCGACGAGCTCATCGAGGGCGCTCCCTCGCGCAACGGCGGCAGGCTCCTCACCGACGACCGCGACCCGTGGACCCACAACGCCTGGTCCGCCTCGTCCCACTCTCTCTCTCTCTCGTCTCCCTCGCCGTAACCCGAGCTCACTCTTCTTCCCACTCGCACAGGGACCAGGTCTCGTGGGGCGCAGAAGAGGAGACGTTCGCCCAGGCCGCCCTCGAGCGACAGCGCAACTCGCCCGTCCCGCAACACCTCCAGGACGAGTTCAACGCCAACCCGGCCGCCCAGTGGGACAAGTTCTACGCCTTCAACAAGGGTCCGTCGCACTCTCTCTTTTCGTTCTTCTTGACGTCGCGCGAGGACCTGACGCTCCCCGGCCCCGCAGACAACTTCTTCAAGGAGCGCTCGTGGCTCAACAACGAGTTCCCGGACCTCGCCGCGTGCCTCAAACCCGACGTGCGTCTACCTCTCTGTGTCTCTCCAGACCTCTCGCCCGAGTCGTGCTCACGATCTCTCACCACGCCCGCAGGCAGGACCGCGAACCGTCGTCGAGATCGGCTGCGGCAACGGCAGCACGCTCTTTCCTCTGCTCGCCGACAACGAGAACCCTCTGCTCGACCTGCATGGCTACGACTATTCGAAAGAGGCCGTCTCTGTCGTCAAGGTGCGTCCCTCTCACCGTGCCCGTCCTCGCGAAGCCGACCCGCTCACCCTCTTCTTTCCTCCTCGACCACAGAGCTCGCCCTCGTTCGACCCGGCTCGCTGCACATGCGACGTGTGGGACCTCTCGTCGCGCGAGGGCCCGCCGCCGACCGTCAAGCCCGGCTCGGTCGACGTCCTCACCATGATCTTTGTCTTTAGCGCTCTGCATCCCGACGAATGGGCCCAGGCCGTCCGCAACGCTCACGAGGTGCGTCCCTCGTCCCTCTCGAGCGTGTCTCTCGCTCGCTCTGTTTGCCAGAGCGGCGCACTGACTGGTCCTCTACGGCACCGGGCGCACAGATGCTCAAGCCAGGCGGCATCCTCCTGTTCCGCGACTATGGCCGCAACGATCTCGCCATGCTGCGCTTCAAGGCGAACCGGTACATGCAGGACGGCCTGTACGTCCGCGGCGACAACACGCGCGTCTACTTCTTCGAGCGAGGTGCGTTCCCCTCTCCCTCGGCCTCCTCCCCCTCGGCGCCTTCTCTTTCTCCTACTCAAGCGCGGGAAACTGACGAGAGGAAACACCTGCACGTGCAGACGAGCTGCAGTACATCTTTGGCGGCGTGCGACGAGTCGACGGCGCCGGCACGAGCGCGTCCGCCTCGGTCGACAGCGCAGCAGGCGCAGCAGGGCCGACAGACGCAGACGCGGCGACCGAGGAGACGACGACGACGCTCGAGGAGCTGCCCTCGGGCGAGGTCGTGCCGACGAGCGCGCTCCCATCGCTCGACACGACGCCCGCCTCGTCCCGCCCCTCGACGCCCTCTCAGCCCTCTTCCGACCCCGCCGCCCCCTCGTCTGTATCCGCACTCACGCCCACATCCGCCCCGGCGCCCACACCCTCACCCGCCTCGCTCGCCGTCCAGCGCGGCGAGACGCTCACGCCCGTGCGGTTCGAGCTCCTCAAGCTCGGCGTCGACCGCCGCTTGCTCCTCAACCGCAAGCGCCAGCTCAAGATGTTCCGCGTGTGGATGCAGGGCAGGTGGAGGAAGCCGCTTGATGCGGCGGCGGAGGAGCAGGAGGAGGGGGAGGGGGGAGCGAGGGAGGAGGTCGGTGCGCGAGGGGAGGAGGAGCAGTAGCTGCGGGTGTAACGACACTCTCGCTCTCGACGACGTGCGCGTACACAAAGAGAGACGCAGAGAGTCCAAATGCAGGCAACAGGCTCGAACGACAGCTCATTCCTCGACGTCCCTCACCGCCTTCCCCTCCCTCGCCCGTCGCAGCTCTTCCCTCGTCTCCTCCCACCCCCACCGCTCGTCTGCCCTGACGCGCAGCAGCTCCCTCCTCTCTCCGACCTCCCTCCCGCTCCACCGCCCATCCGACCTCCTCGCGAGCTCCCCATCGCTCACCTCCACCTCCCCCTCCTCCTCCTCAACCTCACGCAGCGCCTCATCGTCCTCCTCGCGCCACACCCCGCGCAGCACCTCGTCCCACTCCCTCTGCGCCTCCTCGCCGTCCTCGTCGAGCGCAGCAGCGCGCTCGTACGCCGCGAGCCGCCGCAAAGCGCGCTCGGCCGCCGCGCCGTCGAGCGTGCACGCGCGAAGGAGCGCGTCGACGAACGCTCGCGAGCGGCCGTAGCGCTGCGCGAGGGCGGCGAGCGGGTCGGGCGCGGGTGCGGGTCCGGGCGCGGGCGGCGTCGAGCGGCGGCGGCGCTTGCCCTTGCCCTTGTCCGTGGACGGCGGGCCGGGCGAGGACGAGGGCGAGCGGAAGGCGGACGGGGTGCGGGACCGAGCGCGACCGCCGCCGGCGTGAGCGTGAGCGCGCTTGGCGTCCTCGCGCAGGCGGCGTGCGCGCTGCTTGATGGCGCGCTTGTGCAGGTCGAACTTGTCGCGGTAGGCCGACGTCGTCGTGCGGCGGCTCTGCGGCGGGGCAAGACGGCGAGAGTGAGTGACGACGAAAGAGATGGGAAAAGAGAGGAGGAGGGAGGAGGAGGAACGAGGGACGCACGTCGAGCTCCGAGTAGAACTCTCGCTGCATCCTCGAAAACATCTCTGCGCGGCTCATCTCGCCCTCGTCGCACAGGTTGTACAGCCTTGCAAACTCGTCGAGCTCGGCGTCCGACAGGCGCAGGTACCGCTCGCCGCGGCGGTCGGCGGCGCCACTCAGCGGGCGCGGCGAGGCAAAGTCGAGCGGGTTCGGGCGGCACGGGACGCCGTGCCGCGCCGTGTCGTCGCGTGCGGCGAGGAGCCAGGCGTACAGGGTCGGGAGGGCGTCTGCGAGGGGACGAGGGGCGTGTCAGGGAGGGCTCGACGGGCGGGAGGACGGGGCGAGAGGGAGAGGCGGACGCACTGCAGTTGAAGGCCTGAGCGTACAGCTCGACGTAGCTGTCCGACGTCCACTCGGGCAGGATGGCGTAATGTGCATCCTCCATACGCTTCATGACCTTGCCGCCGTGCTCCTGCAGTGCGTCGAGATCGAGGTGAGCGCTCGAACCTCGACAAAAAGAAAGAAAGGGGAGAACGAGGGGAACGAGCGGGCGCACCTTGATCCACCTCGCCACCTTGTCCCTCTTGCCCTCCTTCTGCCACTCGCGGTGCAGCCAGACCCGGTCCGGGACCCAGCTGCCGTCGCCGGCGCGGTGCGAAAAGACGCTCTCGGGCGGCCGCTCGTCGTCCTCGTCGCTCGCCTCGTCTGCGCTGAGCTCGCCCGCGCCCTCACCCTCGTTGCTGCCGTCGGGCAGCTCCTCCTCGGACCCGCTGTCGCGCTCGGGCACGGCAGCGCGCTTCTTCATCTTCTTGGCGGGCGAGGCGCGCTGCGAGGGCGCTTTGCGTCTGTTGAAGAACGACGAGGCGGGCCCTTGCGCGGGCGCCTTGCCCTTGTCCTTGCGCGTGGTGGCGGTCATGGGCGGCGACGAGTGGGTCTCGTCGTCCTCGTCGAGCTGGTCGACCTCGTCCTCGCCGCCGTCCGGCTCGCCCTCGCTCTCCTCGCTCTTCCGCTTCGCCTGCTCCTCGACGTCGACAGCCGCCGCCCTCGTCTGTCGGGACGACCGAGCCGGCGCCGAGGCCGAAGCTGCGGCCGCGGGCGCGGCGCGCTTGGCCGCCGCCGGGATGCGGGTCGCGAGCGGCGGCGACGCGCCCTCGTCCTCGTCATCGTCCTCGTCCCGCTTGTCCTCGTCCTCGCCGCCCGCCGCCTGCCCCTGCTGCACCGTCTCACGGCCCTCGCCCGTCTCGGCAGCGCCCTTGCGCCTCGGTGCGCGGCCCTTGGACGCAGAGGCCCTCGTCGCCCGGTCCGAGCGAGGGTGGCCGAACTCGCTCGAGGCGGCGACGGTCGCGGGTGCGGCGCCCTCGTGGTCGGTCTCGGGGACGAGCTCGGTCTCGGCGCGCTGTGTGCGGCGTAGAGCGGGCGAGGTCGGGACGACGAGGCGGTTGTGGATGTGGGCGTCGGACGAGCTGTCGGTGTCGTCGTCGCCGTCGTCGTCGTTGGGGGTCGCGGGAGCAGGTGCGGCGAGGGCAGGGTTAGGACGAGTACGGGCAGGTGCGGGCTGGGCAGGCGAGGGCTGAGGGGCGAGGTTGGTGCGGCGTGTTGACCGACCTGGGTGGGGAGGGGACGAGGGGCCCGTGGAGCGAGGCGGGACCTCGACGGCGACGGTGGGGCGGTGCTTGCGGCTCTTTGGGGGCATGTCGGGCGAGGCACTGGAGCAAGCAGGGGAGAGGTGCGAGGTGCAAGCCAGGAGAGGGGGAGAGCCAACCTCAAGCGGTTGCCCTCGACTTCGACCCACCGCCTGCTGCTCCTCGGCTGAGCCAGTGCTCGCTCAAGATGGCTGCAAGAGCCCCTATCCGCCTGCGTGTCGCCCACCAGAAGGCCTACCTGTGGGACCTCGAGGGTGAGCTCGCCTACGTCCTCATCCTCATCAGTCCCGCCGCCTCCCTCTCCCGCAGCAGCTCTGCGGGCCAACCAGAGACGCGCACTACCGCCCAGCACCACTCACTGACACAGTGCCGCCCGCCCCCGCAGACATCCAGTACCTGCGCGTGCAGCACCACATCTGCGGCTCGCTCCAGGGCACCCTCCCGCAGGTGACGCAGCAGAACGTCTTTCTCGGCCTCCCGCTCGTCCTCCTCCCCGAAGAAGTCGTCCTCCTCGTCCGCAACAGTGCGTTCCCCCCACTCGCCTCCCTCCCTCCCCTTCTCGTCCCTGCACCGCCCCTGACCTCTCGCCCCCTCCCTCCCTCCAGACCTCGCCGTCCTCGTGCACGACTCGGCCGCCCACCTCCCGCCGACCCCGGCGCAAGCCGCGTCGTACGCCGCGTCGCGCTCGAGCGCCATCACGGCGCAGCGCGAGGCGTCGCTCGCGAGCGAGGCCGAGCGCAAGGCGCTCCACGAGGCCAAGAACGCCGACCTCATTGCGGCAAAGCGCCGCGCAAAGGAGGACCGGCGCAGGGCGCAGGCCGCAAAGGAACTCGAGGACAAGGGCGCCATGGCCGAGGGGGACGGGCGGATCGAGGTGAGCGTGCCGCCGCTGCGCGAGGGCGAGACGACGACGGGTCCTCCATCCGCCGCCGCCGCCGCACCTGCACCGTCCACGCCGCTACCCGCGCCTCCCGCACCCACCTCTCGCGACCTGTCGACCGTCGCCTACACGATCATCATCGAGCCGCGCTCGTCGTCCCTCGCGTGGTACGACCCGTCGCTCGCCTCGGCGACCTACTCGACGCTCGACGCGGCGGCCGCCGCAGGCGTGTGGAGCTACCCGCAGACGCCGCTCCAGGAGGCGAGGTGCAGGGTGTTTGAGGACCTGTGGCGCAGGGGCCACTACATGGGCGGCGGCTTGCGGTTCGGAGGCGACTTTCTCGTGTACCCTGGTGCGCCCTCCTCTCCCTCTCTCTTTCTCTCTCACACACAGTCTGTCCTCCTGTGCCTCGTCGTCCTGACCTCGTCCCCCCACGCACCCAACACAGGCGACCCGCTGCGGTACCACTCGCACTTTACGCTCACGGTCCTCTCGACGCCGACGACGGCCATCATGCCGCTCGACCTCGTCGCGTACGGCCGCCTCGCGACGGGCGTCAAAAAGGCCCACTTGCTCGCGAGCTGGGAGGACGCAGAGGCGCCGCAAGGGGGCGAGGGCAGGGCGCTGTACGTCAGCCTCGAGTGGGCCGCGTTTGGTTGAGCGCCGAGGGAGTTTCGCAATGCCGAGCTCGTTCTCCCTCTCTCTGTGTCCGTCTCGTTCCCTCGCTGTCTCTCGCTCTCGAGAGGTACGGACCAAGAGACGAAAGCTATGCACGGCGCGGGCGTTTCAAACTGCGAGAGAGAGAGAGAGAGAGAGACGGAGGGTCGAGGGAGGTTGCGGAGGAGGGGAGGGGGGGCCCGAGCGGGCGAAACGAGAGATGCAGAGAGGGGCGTGACGAGGTCTACTGAGATAGAGAGAAGAGAGAGTGCGAGAACAGGAGGTGAGGGAGAGGGACGAGAAGGCGAGGAAGAGCCGAGGCGAGGGCTCGAGCGCGCGCTCAGTCGCCCTTGTTCTTGCCCCGCATGCCCGCCTGGCGGATGAACGAGTCGAGCGTCTTGTCGGCGCCGTACCCGCCTCCTCCTCCTCCACCACCACCGCCGCCACCAGGCTGCTGCACGAACGCCGGCTGCTGCGGCGGCGGCGGAGCGTACGCTCCCGCGCCGACGCCGACGCCGCCGCCGTACGCGCTCGCGGGCGTCGCCGCCGGCGAGGCGTACTCGCTCGCGTACCCGCGCCGAGGGGGCGTCGCGTGCGCCGCACCGACGCCGCCGCCCGGGCCACCGGCGTAGGGGGCCTGGGTCGCGTACGGGTCGCTCTCCATCGAGTAGCGCTCGGCGGCGCCGGGCCTCGCGCGCACGGGCGAGCCGTACGCGCTCCCGGCGTACGCCGAGCCGCCGCCACCGTTGGCGGTCTGCGGCGCGCCGTAGTTGGGGTCGAACGAGTTGACGCGCTGCGCCATGGCCATCCTCGCCGGGCTCGCGCCGTGTCCGTGCCCCATCGCCGCGTCCTTCTTCCTCCCCCCGCCGCCGGCACCTCCTCCTGCGCCTCCCGCACCGCCGAGCCCGAACGCGGCCGCGAGCGCCGAGTAGGCGAGCTCGGCGACGACGAGGACGCGGATGCGGGTCGGGATCCCTGCGGCGCCCTTGCGCCCGCGGTGCTCCTCGCCGCCCTCGGCCGCCGCGATCGAGAACGAGCCGTGGCCGAACCCGGACGCGCTGCGGAGGAAGCTCGACGCCGCCGAGCCGGACCCGCCGCCGCCTGCGCCGGGCAGGGACGGGTCGAGCGGCTGCGGGATGGCCGACGTCGACGTGAGGCTGAAGAGTGGGTACAGGAGGGCAAAGAGGGCGAGGTTGACGACCGGGTCCGAGGACCACCACGACGCGAGCGTGATGGGGAGGCCGAACCCGAGCGCGTAGGCCCACCGCTGCTCGATGTGCCGCACGCGGTCGCCGAACGGCCAGCCGTTCTTGACCCAGTGAGCCCTGCGACGTGTGTGAGACGACGTCAGTTTCGCGTTGATGCCGAGAAACGAGAGAGAGAGGAGGGAGGAGGGCGCACTCGAAGCAGTAGTAGGCATCGACGACCGACGCATACAGGAACGAGAGGGGTGCGCCGAGGAACGGGATGAGGCGCAGGGCGTAGAAGAAGAGGAAGTAGTTGACCGTGACGAGCGTGCGGTAGCTCTGCGCGGCGAGGGGGAGGGTCAGCGTTGCGCCGCGCGAAAGGAGAGAGAGAGAGGGGGCGCACCTCGGCGACGAGCTTGGCGACCTGGCCGCGGTTGTCGTTGCTGTTCGAGGCGCGGCGCTTGTCGGTCTCGGCGGCCGGGCGGAGCAGGCCCGAGAAGTAGGTTGCAGCGGCGGCGACAGGGTAGAGCCACAGAAGCTGTCGTGGCGGGGCACACAGAGGTTAGTTCGGCGTCTGCATCAGGGCTCTGTAGAGAGAGAGTGGGGGACGCACGTGGAACGCAAAGAAGACGACGCTGGCCGTGACGGGGTCGGACGAACGCAGCCCCACCAGGCGGCGGAGGATGGGCTTGATGACGAGGGCCGACACGAGGACGATGCCCTGGCACACGCTCGACTTGACGACGTTGGCCTGGACGACCTGCGTGGGTGTACGACCGAGGGGAGGGAGGACGAGGGTGAGCGACTGCTCGGAGGTCGTGACGACGGAGGAGAGAGGCGGGGACACGTCGACAACCTGGGGGAAAGGGGGGGGGTGCGCACCTTGTCGTTGGTCAAGTGGTGGCCTGCGACGGTCAAGCGCATGGCGTCTGTCGCGCCCTGGGCGACAAAGCCGGCCTGGAGGGCGAGCGTCTCGACGGGGGACAAGGGCGGGAGAGCCCATGCCGAGCCGGGCCCGCCGTAGCTGTCGGCCTGCTTGTGGCCTCGCTGGAAGCCCTGCATGGTGTGCGCTTGGGCGAGGCTGTGGTTGGTGAGAGGAGCGAGGGAGAGGAGCAGCCGAGAGGGGGAGACGCGTAGAGTGGACCCTCGCTCTCGCCCCACACTGCCCTGGGCTGGCGGGACAGCCTGCACACCTACTCGCACAGCTGCGAAACACCCCCTGAAACGCGCCATCCCGCCCAGCGGCGTACCCTCACCTCGCCGTCCTCGAAGCTCTCCTTGACGCTCTCCTCCCGGCCAGCTCCCAGTCGACCGCCACCATGATCAACGCGCCCCGACCACCACCGCCCATGATCTTTGTCGCGCCCGTCGCCGACCTCGCCGACTCGGCTCGACACGTCGTCGCCCTGCGCTCGTGGAGGAACCCCTCCCAGCACGACTCGGTCCTCGTCTACCGCCGCGACCCGCACCCAGGCGCACTCAACGCACAGCCCGAGTTTTACAGCATCGCCAACGAGTGCCCTCACCTCGGCCTGCCCCTCGAAGGTCCGCTCACTTTCGCCTCGCCCTCGCTCGACGACCTCGCGCCCTAACCTCCCTCATCCCCTCCCCTGCAGGCGGCGACATCGAGGACCTGTGCGGCGGCGACGACAACGGCGACGACGACGAAGACGACGGAGTCGACCCTCGCACGGGCCCTGTCATCATCTGCCCGTTCCACAACCTCGACTTTGGCCTCGACACGGGCGCCTCGTCGAGCGGGATGCGCGCCTGCACCTTCGCCCTCGAGGTCCGCAACGGCGGCGAGCTGTGGATGGAGCCTCCAGGCGATCTCGGCGACGACTACCGCGTCATCGGCATCCGCAGCGTGTCGGAGCGTGCGTCCTCGTCGCCCTCGTCGTGTCGGCCTTCCCAAGTCGTCAGTCTGATCCTCTTGCTCGTCCACAGGCTTTGCCGACCTCCCCGCCGCACCGACCGACCTCCTGTCCTCCCTCACCCTCTCTGACTCGCCCGCCATCCTGTCCTCCCTCGCCCTCTCTGACTCGCCCGCCGTCGAGCCCCGCACCATCGTCGCCTACTGCCGCCACGTCCTCGTCGCGCCCACCCCGGCCGCCAAAGTCGCCCTCGTGCGCCGCCTCGTGTCGCTCTTCCGCAGCGGCACCCTCTCGCGCCTCGCCGACCCGTTGACCGACCCGCCGCACCCGTTCGAGCCGTACCGCGCGCCCACCGTGAAGACGGTCGCGTCGGGCCAGACGGCTCGCCTCGGACGTGGCGGCAGCGTAGAGAGCCGGGTCAGATTGCTTCACGCGCTCGCAAATATCGAGCTCTTTGCGATAGATTTGGCGGTCGACCACATTGGGCGGTTTTTCGACTGGCGCGTGGCGAGTTTGGACGGCCGAGAGGGCAAGCGCATCGGGTGGGGGTTCGTGGGCGACTTCCTCAAGGTCGCCGAGGACGAGGCCAAGTGCGTCGTGCTCTCTCTCTCTCGTACGCGTCGTCGCATGGCCCGTGCGACGCAGCCTGACCCGGATCCCATGTCGCGCAGGCATTTCACGATCCTCTCGGAGCGTCTCGAGCAGCTCGGCTGCACGTACGGCTCGCTGTCGGTCCACAACGGTGCGTCCCTGTCACTCCTCTCTCCCTGTCACTCCTCTCTCCCTCTCTCCCTGGGGGGCCTCTCTCCCTCTCTCCCTCTCTCCCTCACTCCCTA
>NW_017264932.1:620300-767282 GCF_001329695.1 Rhodotorula graminis WP1 | reverse complement strand
TCCTCTCTCCTCTCTCCTTACTCCCTTACTCCCTTACTCCCTTACTCCCTTACTCTCGCCCTCTCTCGACGCCGACCCTGACGCTCTCACGCGCCCTACCGCACCCGCAGGTCTCTGGGAGTCGGCGACGCAGACGTCGCACTCGCTCCTGTCGCGCCTCGCCATCGTCGCGCTCGTGCACGAGGCGCGCGGCCTCGACACGAACCCGACCCAGATCCGCCGGTGTCGTGCCGCAGGGGACGAGGAGACGGCGAGGGTGCTCGAGATCGTGCACGCCGACGAGATCTGCGTGAGTGACCCTCTCTCTCTCCGTCTCTGTCTTTCGGCCTCTCCTCTCTCTCGACCGACCGCCTGACACTCTGCAACCCCACGCGCAGCACGTCGCCTTCGGCCACCGCCACTTCACCGCCCTCTGCGCCTCGCAGCTCCCCGTCCCGCTCGACCCCGTCACCCAGTTCCGCGCCGAGGTGCGGGCCCACTTTTTCGGCGCTGTGCGCGGACCGTTCAACGAGGCGGATCGGGCGAGGGCTGGACTGGGCGGGGAGTGGTACGAGGGACTGAGTGGGAGGGGGAGCGCGGCGGCGCGCAAGGGCGAGGAGAAGGAGGCGGCGGCGCGGGGGGGAGGGAAGGAGGCCTGAGCGGCGGGATCTCTCGCGGCGCGTTGTTGTTGTACTCTCGCAGCGCAAGCACACACTCTCTCTCTCTTCCTTGCTCGCCGTGAGACAGGAAGCTCGACTATGAACAGAACTGCATCGCCTCGTCGAGCGGGTCCGCTACTCACCGCCCGACAAAACCGACCCCTCGCACCGCTCCTCCCGCTCGGTCCCAGCCCCTGCTTTCGCACGCAGTCGCCCTCAGTCATCGTCAAACGGCGACCGCGTGTACTCGAGGTCGTCGTCCGACTCGTCGACGTCGTCGTCGTCGCCGAGCGCGTGGTTCGGCGCCGACAGCGGCGAGGCCATCGGGGCGCCACCGCCGCCGCTCGCTCCGAGTCCCGCACCGGCGCCGGCGCCGGCGTCTGCAGCGAGGCCGGTGGCGGCGGGCGTCGCGCCCGACCCTGCGACGCCTGAGGCCGAGGTCGAGGTCGAGGTGGGCGCGCCCTTGTCCTCGGCCGAGGGCGACCTGGGCCCGGCTTTGGCGTCGAGGAGCGAGAACGACTGGCGGGGGAGGAGGCCCGGGATCTTGGACGCTGTTGATGCCGAGACGGCGAGAAAGAGGGAGAGAGAGAGGCGGGGAGGAGGTCGAGAAGGTCAGGACCGGCTCTGCGAGAAAAGAGCGCCTCGAGGCAGCGAGAGAACGAGGCCCGACGCACTGAAATCCTTCTTGGGCGAGTCGGTCGACGACGACGACGACGCGCCGGGTGGCGCGAGACCACCTGCGCCTGCCGCCGCTGGTGGCGCTGCGGTCGCAGCCGGCTCGTCCTTCTTGTCCTCGCCGCCTGCCAAGCCCGTGTGGTCGACCATGACGACTGGCGGCGGCCCCTCGGACGAGAGGTTGCGCGGCGGAGGAGGGCGCGGGAGCGGCGAGGGGGCGGTCCAGGAGGTGGTGGTGGTCGTGGTGGCGGACGAGGTAGACGAGGTGCGCACGGGCTTGGGTGGCGGTGCGGGCGCGGTGGTGCTCGAGCTCGGGCCGCTCGTTGGGGGCGGTGAGCTGTGCGACAGAGTGCGGCAGGGTCAGGAACGGCCTGCGGAGAGGGGACGGGGAGAGGAGCAGGGACGTACGCCGAGCGGACAATCGCGTCGTCGAGGCGGTTCATCTGCTCCTTGGCCTTGCTGAGGAAGCTGCCAAACATGCGCTTGCCCGTGTCGGCGACCTTGTTGCTGCGAGTGTGAGGGCGGGAGGTCAGGGCCGATGCGGACGCCGAGGAGAGAGGAGAGGAGAAAGTGACGACGCACAACTGCTCGGTGAGCTCCTGCAGCTCGTCCCTCTGCTGCCCCTGGCCGTGCTGCGCCTCGCTCGGCGCCCTCGCCTGCTCGGCCGGCGGCTCCCAGCTCGACAAGCTCGGCGACGCAGGCCCGCCGCCGCCGCCGCCGCCGCCCGTGCCACGGCGCGACTTGGGGACGTAAGGCTGGTACGCGAGCGGGCGAGGCTCGGACGGCGCTTGCTGCTGTGCGGCCGACGAGCGGGCCGAGCGCTGCGGAGCGGCGATGCGGCGCTGCGCCTGCTCGAGTTCGTCCTCGCGCGCGAGTTGGCGGGCGAGCTCCTCGTCGGCTTCGAGTTGCGACAGCTGGGCGCGGGGAGAGTCAGTGTCGGCTCTGCGGTTGTAAAGAGAAGGGGGGCGCACCTGGGTCGTGTCGGTCTTGAAGTCAGGGTCGCTCATCATGAGCAGCTGCTCGGTGGCCTCGTCGAGCGAGCCGGCGGTGCCGTCGAGGACGGCCTCGAGCACGCTGTCCTCGAGGTCGGGGAAGAGGGCCTTGAGCTGGGCGACCTTGGGATCGCGAGGGCGCGGCTGCGGAGCCGGTGAGGGTTCGGTGACGACGGGCTCAGAGTTGGTGGTGATGGTGGTGGGGGAGGACGGGGCGGGGGCGGGCGCAGCGGGGGTTGGTTGCACGGCTGGCGCGGGTGCGTCGGGCTGGGCTGGGCTGCTCATGGCGGTGGATGAGCGAGGTGACAGCGGGTTGCGTCCGGGTGTGAGGTCGGACGACGTCGACGGGCGAGAGCGAGACAACCTTCAAGTTGTCCAGCGCTCTCGCTGCGGGAATGGGTACAGTGCCAGCCGTGCAGTGTTACACTCCGTCAACACCCCTGGTACTCTCACAAAGCTCTGCACGCTCGAGAGCAAAGTGCGACAACGTCGAGCCGGCTGAGCCGGATCGCACGTTCGTGCTCTGGACTCGCTCTCCCTCACACGACGAGCTCGTTCCCGTCCGGTCCAGCCCGGCCAGAGCACACCTCTGCTCGACTGCACAAGCGCGCGCGACCCACCAAGACCCGCCTCGCCGTCAGTCCAACCCCCCTCGCTCGCTCCCCACCAGCGCACGACACGGCCCTGCACCACTCGCACGACCACCCCGAGTGCATCTCTGTGCCACTTGCACGTACCCTGTACCTTTCCCGGGACTGACCCGCCTCGTCGCACACAGCCGCGACCCCGACTCGCCCCTCGTCCTCGGCCCTCGCATCCTCATCAGCTCCGGCCGTCTACCCTCCCTTCCACTAGCCAGGGTCCGCCGCCAGGTCGCACGACGGCGAGATGAAGTTCGGCAAGACGCTCCAGCAGCAGATCTTTGCCCAGAACGGGTTCCCCGGGTGGAGCAGCTTCTTCTGCGACTACAAGGGCCTCAAGAAGGTCCGCCCCTCCCCTCTCTCTCGGTCCCTTCAGCTCGCTACCCCACGTACACCCTGTACTGACACGCACGGCCCCGACGCAGATCATCAACTCGCTCGCAAAGGGCCGACCCGCCGACGCTGCGCTCCTCGCCGCTGGCGTTCGACCGCCCCGACCCGACGCCGCCGAGCAGCTGCCCGTCGAGGCGACAACGACCGAGGCGCAGCTCTTTGCGCACGCGTCGACCGCCAACGGCGGCATCGTCGGCGAGGGCCCGACGACGCTCCTCCAGGCGCACAAGGCCGCCTTCTTCTTCAAGCTCGAACGCGAGCTCGAAAAGGTGCGCCTCTCGTCCCTTCCAGTCCCTCCTCTTCGTCTCAGCCCCCTCACTGACTCGTACCCTCCCCCACGCCGCAGATCAACGACTTCTACTACCAGCGCGAGAGCGCCCTCAAGGTCCGCCTGCGCACCCTGATCGACAAGCGCAAGCTCCTCACGGCGTCGCTCTCCGAACCCAACGGCAAGGTCAAGGCGCTCAGCCGCGACAGCAGCAGCTTTGGCGCCCTGTACGAGGGCTTCCGCAACTTTGAGCGGGACCTCGGGCGGCTCCAGGTGCGTCGCCGCTCCCTCCCCGGGCTCTTGCCGCGTCCTCGTCCCTGCTCGAGCGACGCCTGACCTCGCCTGTCTCTCCTCTGCTGCAGACTTACATCGAGCTCAACGCGACGGCGTTCCGCAAGATCTGCAAGAAGTGGGACAAGGCGTGCCGGCGGCAGGCCGACCGGTTCGGCGACACGCGGCCGCAAGAGGGCCAGCCCGACGGCCAGCTGTACCTCGCGCGCCAGGTCGAGGTCCAGCCCGTGTTCAACCGCGAGTTCATCGCCCAGCTGTCGGACGTCGCGTCGGCCAACCTGCTCTCGCTCGAGAACCTCCTCGGCGGCGACGGGCAGCGCACGGGCTCGGCCGCGCTCGCCGACGGGTCGAGCATCGACGGCACGACCCACTCGGCGCCGCACCTCCCGACCCTGTTTGACCGCGCCGACCGCGCCGAGGCGCTCGAGGACCTCGAGACGGCGCTCGTGTCGGCCGTAAAGGCGCGCGACCAGGCCATCGTCGACGAGGTGCTCGGCCTCCTCCTCCCGAGCACACGCGCCGAGGGCGAGCCCAAGGGTCCTGTCGCCCGGATCCTGTGGCGCGCCGCGCTCGAGGAGGCCGACGCCGAGCCTCGGCAGCAGCCGATGCAGCAGGACGGCGTCGAGCCGCACCCCGAGCAGCAGCACCAGCAGCAGCAGCAGTCGGCGACGCCGGCCATCCCGCAGGGCCTGCTCGACTTTGCGTTCGTCGACGACATCAACGGGCGCACGACGCTGCACGAGTCGGCGAGCGCCGGGCGCCTCGCGCTCGTCGTCGCGTGCCTCGAGCACGGCCTCTCGGTCGCGCAGGCCGACGTGTACGGCCGCCAGCCGCTCCACTACGCGGCCATGAACGGGCACGCCGCCGTGTGCCGCACGCTGCTCGACGCGGGCGCGAGTCCGTCGACGGCCGACCTCGACGGCTACTCGCCCATCATCTACTCGATCACCAACGGGTGGACGAGCGTCGTCGAGACGTTCCTCGCCGCTGGCGTCAGCTTTGACGAGCCTGCCGAGGCGCCGGGCTCGTCGTCGTCGTCGTCGTCGTCGGCCGACCAGCTCAACGCGCTGTCGCTCGCGAGCCAGTACGGCCACGAGGCGATTGCCCGCCTCCTCCTCGAGCGCGGCGCCAAGGTCCTCCCCAACCCGGCCGGCTACTGGCCCCAGCACCTCGCCGCGCGCGAGGGCCACGCCGGCGTGCTCGGCCTCCTCGTCGAGGCGATCCAGGCCGAGGCGGCAGCGTCGGCAGCGGCCGCGGTCGAGGGCGGCATCGACGCGCCGGACAAGTACTCGCAGGCGACGCCGCTGTGCCACGCTGCGAGCGAGGGCCACGCCGAGTCGGTGCGCGTCTTGCTCGCGGCCGGCGCCGACGTGCACGCCGTCGACGAGTTCAAGCGCACGCCGGTGCACTACGCGGCGTGGCAGGGCCACATCGAGTGCGTCAACCTCCTCATCGATGCCGGGGCGACGATCCCGCCCCAGCCGGCGGCGGCGGCGGCGGCGGCCGACGAGGCGGCGCACGCGACGGCGTCCGGCTCGACGACCGACATGGCGCCGCCCGACCTCGACGACCTCGACGTCGACGCCATCCCCGACCTGTCGCTCCCGCCGCCCATCATCCCGTTCCGCGTGTACGGCCACTCGTACATCGACGAGAAGCGGCTCGTCCAGATCACGCTCGGGCACCCAAACACGGCCCGGGCGCCGTTCCCGCCGCCGATCCGCCTGTACGACCAGCCGAACCACGGTCACGCGCCGTCGCTCAAGCTCGTCATCACGCCCAAGCCCGACTCGAGCGGGACGTCGATCCCGCACTCGGTCATTCTCCCGCTCGCCGACGAGCGCGAGGTCTTTTCGTTCCAGGTCGACACGCTCGCCGACATCTCGCTCGAGTTTGACCTGTTCCCGACGTTTGGCAGCAAGATGATCGGCAAGGCGGTCGCCGTCCCGTCGACCTTTGCCGACCTCAAGAGCCAAGGGTCGTACGTCGTCCCCATCGTCGACCCGCACCTCAAGGTCATTGGCGACATCCCGTTCGAGATCAACGTCGTCAAGCCGTTCGGCCGGGCCCAGCTCCAGATCGGCGGCCAGTTCGAGACGTACTGGAAGTCGACGGCGACGCTCCAGACGAGCGCCGCGCAGGGCGACCACAACGGCGGCGGCGGCGGCGGCGGCGGCGGGGGGTCGAACAACCCGGCCACGTCAAGCGTCGTCACGGCGTCGTCCCTCTCGGGCGAGCACGTGCGCATCGTCGTCCAGGTGACGGCCGACGGGCACCCGGTCGCGTACCCGCTGTGGCGCCTGCCCGTCGACGGCTTCGACGTCAGCGTCGGCGACGTCCGGCTCGACCAGTTCTCGGCGCTCGCAAAACGGCTCGGCAAGTCGGTCGACCCGGCCCAGGTCGGCGACAGGGAGGACCCGTCGGCGTGGTACCAGGCCATCGCCGACGCGCTCGTTCCGCTCGAGGAGTTGCTCTCGGTGCGTCCCTCTCGTTCCCCTATCCCTCTCTCTCTCCTGAATGCCTCACTGACGCTCTCGAACGCCCACAGATCCTGCCGGCGTCGCTCGGCGTCAACCTCGAGCTGCGGTACCCGACGCGGTCGGACGTGCGCCGCCTCTCGCTCAGCCGCACGCTCGAGGTCAACGACTTTGTCGACTGCGTCCTCTCGACCGTGTACAAGTCGATCAAGTCGTCCCATCCCTCGTCGCCTTCGTCGCCGACCGGCAACGGGCCCGACTCGACGCCCGCACACCGCCGCATCGTCCTGTCTTCGTTCAACCCGGTCGTGTGCACGGCCCTCAACTGGAAGCAGCCCAACTTCAGCGTCTTCTTTGCGTCGTACTGCGGCCTGTCTCGGTCGGCCGGCGGCATGGGCGACACGATACCGGTCGAGGGTCAGCCGAGCAAGCTCGTGCCGGCGAACCGGGTCGAGGATGACCGGCGCTGCACGAGCATCCGCGAGGCCGTCAAGTTTGCCAAGGCCAACAACCTCCTCGGCATCATGCTCGAGGCGACCATGCTCGTGCGTCGCCTCTCTCTCTCTCTCTCTCTCTCTTTGTCTGTCTCGCCTCGCCGCCGCCGCCGGAGCTCACTCGGCCCCTTTCGCTCTCGCAGGTCCAGATCCCGAGCCTCATCCAGTCGGCGCGAGAACACGGCCTCCTCATCACGACGTTTGGCACGGCGAGTCGAGTCGTGCTCGCCGACGCGCACATGACGGACGGCGTCCTCTCGTACGCGACGAGCGACTTTCTCGCCCAGACGGCCGCGAGCTGAGGAGGGACGACGAGGCGGGCGAGGGAAACTATAGAGACTCGTTGCAACGTGCAGTACACTATCGTTCCGCCTCGTCAGATGTCCAAGTCGAGGTCCGAGAGCGAGCCCGAGTCCGTGTCGGTGTGCGTCGGCGAGGGCATGCTGGACGAGGCTGCCGGTGGCTCGACGAGCACGAGCTGCGGCGCCCACGACCGGTCCTTCAACTGGCCCTGTTGGCCGACGAGAGCGTCAGTGCGAGCTCGCCGTCCTGTCGCAGAGTGAAGGAGAGAGAGCGCAGTACGGACCGTGAGAACCTCGGTCGCGCCGTTCTTGTCCTCGTCGCCTGGACGTACCGCAGCTCGGACGCCTCGGCGTTCTCGAACTTCTGCGCGCGCGTCACCTTGCCCGTCCGGATGAACTGCGAGGTCGGCGAGGGGCGAGGTGTGAGCGAGAGTTGCCGAGGGAAGAGGCTCGAGCGGGAGAGGACGCACGGACGAGTTCATGGCGCGCGAGCCGGCGTAGATCTGCGACAGAGCGTCGCCGTTCTGCGCGCATGACTGAGCGTCAGTGCCGCGATCGAAAGGACGGGCTCGAGAGCCAGAGAGAGAGAGGGAGGGCGACGCACGGCCGAGAAGAGCTCACGGTGAGCCTTCTCAAGTTGGCTGCCTTCGAGCGGCGGTAGCCCGAGCTTGGCGAGCTGCTTGTCGAGCATGGAGGCCGAGATGCTGAACTCGCCGAGGTTCGAGCGGTCGAGGCAGCTGTGGGCGCGCAGGGTCAGGCTCGTGGGTCCGACTGCGGGCTTGAGAGAGGGAAAGGGAGAAAGACAGAGGGAGACGCACTCGCGGCAGTTGACCCTGAAGACGCCCTGCTGCTCTGTCTCGACAACGAAGTGGCCCGACGTCTCGTCGAAACTGGCCGTCGTCGCGCCGTACTCGTCGAGAAGCTCGTCGACGTCTCGACCAATCTCGTGCGGCATGTTCTCGACGCCGCTCGACAGCACCTGGGCTTTGTGGATCGAGTACTTTTCGAACACGAGCCCATCGCGCAGGCGCTTGCTCTGCGCCTGGCCGAGCGCGCACAGCTGCTCGTAGGCCGAGCCGAGCGCGGCTTCGGCGGCGAGCGATTCGTTCGGGTTGTCCGACAGGAACGAGAGGGCGTGCACGCGGCCGTAGGTCTTGACGGCCCACCGCATGTGGCGGAGGAAGGGCGGGAGCGAGAGGTCGGCGAGCGGCTGCGAGATGTCAAGCTTGACGGCGCCGACGAGGCGAGGCCGCTCTTGCCAGTACACTGCGACGGCTCGACGTCAGTGCGGGTATATGAGGGGCATGAGAATCGACGGGTGGGCGACAAGGGGGCGGACGGCGAGGGCGGAAGGCGAGAGAGGGTCCGAGCGAGAGGAAGGCGGACGCACAAGGGACGCTTCCGCGAAGCTGGACGAACGAGACGATGTGCGAGGACGTCTCGAGGATCGTCTCGGTCTGCAGAAAAGACGATAGAGTCAGTCACGACGAGGTGCAAGGAAATGAGAAAGGGAGGGAGCGCACCTCGGCAAAGTTGCCCACGGACCCATCGCCATCGATCCCGCGCTTCTTGAACCTCGTCCCGGCCCTGCCCCACCCTCGCCGGCTGATGACGCTGAGCGTGACCTTCTCGGCGCCGACGTGGACGTCTCGCGCGCCGTAGTAGCCCTGCACGACCGACAGCATGAAAGAGCGCGAGTCGAACGCGGCTTTGGCGGTCGGGCCGAGCGACAGTCGGAGGAGGTGGAGCGGCTCGAGGAGGTAGGCGTTCCACGTGTAATCGAGAGTGCCGCGCTCGTGTCGGGGGACGGTGGTCGGCGTCTGGTCGTCGCGCCTCGAGGACGGCGCGCACGCGTCGGCTCGCTGTTGCTGGACGTGAATGCGGGTCTGCAGCCGGCTCGTGAGGTCGGTCGTCTTCGAGTAGGCAAACGAGCCGTCGACGAGGACCTGGCGAAGGTGGTGGCACGGGTGCGACGGGTGGTCGGCCGTCGCCCTCTCGCGCAGGTCGTCGATGCAGTAAAACAGGACCTCGTCGACGCGCTCGACGTTCATGCCCGGCTCGTTCGGGGTGGCGAGCTCGACAGGAGGCACGAGGACGAGAAGATAGCTCTCTGCGCGACGAACGAGGGCCGGTCAGCTGGGCGCGCAGGAGACGAAAGAGGACGAAGGAGGACTGGGACGCACTGCCGTCGAGGTTGACCAGGCCAAGGCAGCCAAACGCCTCGATGAAGTGCTCGTCCGGGTCGAGTGAGGGCTGAGCCGTCGAGCCTGGCGGGTACGAGAGCACCTCGACGGCGCCCGGCGAGCCAGCTCGCGAGCGGAACTCGAGCGAGTACCCGACGTCCTCGAGCACGACCGAAGAGGCCGCGGTGAGGTGGACGCGCATGGCCGGTCGAGGAGAGCGAGAGCAGATGCTGAGCCGTCAAGCCGAGGCTGGCAGAGAGCGTCGCCGAGGGACGACGGCCGCCGGAAGGTCCGCGGCGACGGGGGAGCAGGAGAAGCCGGCGCGAGCGCGAATTTCGGAGTATACGAAGTGGAGCTCGCCTCAGAGAGTGGCCCGAGCACTCGTACGAGACTCGCCGAGTCGTGGACGGAGGAGAAGGTCGAGGAAACGACGAGGAGCTGATGAGAATTGGCTCGCGAAGCGGGAACACCACGCAGGGAGCAGGGTACAGCGCACAGGCCACAGAGAGCTACTGCACGGAGCAGTCGAGCTGCCCTGGACCGGCCCAGCTGCGACGAGAGCGAGCGGTGGTCGACGTCGTCGAGCGAGAGGACGGTCGGCAACCAAGCTCTCTTCTCCCACACCTCAACCTCTACCAGTGCCGCCATGGTTGCCATCCCTGCAGAGCTCCTCAGCGGACTCGCACCGCCACGCCCCTCGCAGACCGTCTACCGCGAGGGTGAGCTCCCCTTCCTCGTCGTCCTCCCCCCCACTCCGAGCCCGCTCGGCTCCTCGCCACGCCCACCGTGCATGCAGCTGACTAGCGCATCACACAGAGTGTACCCAGTGCTTCGACACGCACGACCTCCCCGCCGGCATCGACGTCTGCCTCACCTGCTTCAACGGCGCCTGCTCGCCCCTCGGCAGCGTCAACGGCCACGGCCGCGCCCACTTCGACAAGTCGGGCCACCGCGTCGTCGTCAACATCCAACGCTGCAAGAAGCCTGCGAGTGAGAGGAGGCGCAGCAAGCGGGTGCGTCGGCTCGCTCTCTCCCTCACTCGCGCGCTGTGGCGGTGCCGACCGACTCGGCCACTGCACGCCGGCGCTGCGCAGGGAGGGAAGCTAACTGACTTTTGCACGTTCTACTCGATTCCAGGACTCGAACGAGCCGCCCGTCAAGAAGCTCGCGATCCGCGAGGAGGAGCCCGAGGAGGACAAGTTCGACTTCCTCACCGAGGTCCGCATGTACCAGGGCGAGCGCGCATCGGCCGAGTACCTCGTTGTCGACGAGGTGGACGACAAGGTGCGCCCCTCTTTCCCCTCTCTCGGTCCCACCAGTAGCGCAAGCTGACCCATTCGTCATGTCGCGCAGCTCAACGGCATCGTCGCGGCGGTCCTCAGCTCGATGTCGTCGGCGCAGAAGAGCGAGGTCAAGGCGTGGGAGGAGGAGATCGTGCCCTGTCAGCACACGCGCGACCTCGTCCAGCCCAAGTCCAAGAAGCTCGAGCCGTCTGGTGCGTCTCGCACGCTCCCTCTCCTCCTCGTCCTCTCGCCTGGTACAGCGGCTCACACGCCTCCCTTTCGCAGGTCTCGCCTCCTGTGCCGTCGAGGGCTGCGGCCTGACGTCCAACCTGTGGCTCTGCCTCGTGTGCGGCGCGCTCGGCTGTGGGCGGCAGCAGTTTGGCGGCGGCGGCGGCAACGGGCACGCGCTCAAGCACACGAGCGAGACGGGCCACGCGGTCGCCGTCAAGCAGGGCACGATCGAGCCTGATGGCTCTGCCGGTGCGTCACTCGCTCTCACACTCTCGTCGGGCTTCGACGACGCCGTGACGGGACCCCTGACTTGGCCTCTTCGCGCCGGGACACAGACGTCTACTGCTACGCCTGCGACGATGCTCGCGTCGACCCCGATATCGCCAAGCACCTGTCGACGTTCGGCATTGAGGTCGCGAGTCAGAAGAAGACGGAGAAGAGCATGACCGAGCTTGTGCGTCCCCTCGTCCACCCGGCCATCCTCGCTCCGCCCAGACTGACTCTTTCCTCCTCGTCCACAGCAAGTCGAGCAGAACCTGACGTTCGACTTTGCGATGACGGGCGCCGACGGCAAGGACCTCGAGCCGCTCGCCGGGCCCGGCTTGACCGGCCTCAAGAACCTCGGCAACAGGTGCGCCTGCTTCCTCTTCCCCCCATTGAGACGCCGTCCTGACGTTTCGCTCTCTCCCACAGCTGCTACATGGCGTCGTCGCTCCAGTCCCTCTTCTCGCTCCCGGCCTTCCAGGACCGGTACCTCACGTCGTTCGTCGTCCACACGGCGTCCTGCACCAACCCGTCGCCGGCCACGTGCTTCGAGTGCCAGATGTCCAAGGTCGCCGACGGCCTCCTGTCGGGTCGCTACGCCATCCCGCACGTGGCCGAGCCGTCCGACGCGCTCGCTGGCAACGACGTCGAGTCGTCGGGCCCGAGCGCCGCCAACGACGAGCGCGCGCAGTTCCAGGAGGGCATCAAGCCGTCCATGTTCAAGGCGCTCGTCGGCAAGGACCACGCTGAGTTCTCGACGATGCGTCAGCAGGACGCGGGCGAGTTTGTCGCGCACCTGCTCGAGTACATCCGGCGCGCGGCCAAGCAGCTCGGGACCGACGAGCCGACGGGCATCTTTGGCTTTGCCGTCGAGGAGCGCCTCGAGTGCCAGGAGTGCCACGGCGTGCGGTACAAGACCCAGACGCAGGAGCTCCTCCCGATCCCTGTCCCCGTCACGGTCAAGCCGCACGCCGAGTCGATGGACGTCGAGAGCGACGGCGAGACGCGCACGACGTACAAGCAGGACGACAAGCGCCAGGTCGAGTACGAGCCGGTCGAGCTCACGAGCTGCCTCGGCGACTTCACGAGCCCGGTCGAGATCGAGTACAGCTGCCCGCAGTGCGACAAGAAGGTGTCAGCCGTCAAGTGCGTCCCATTTTTCTCTCTCCTCGTCGACCGCATGTCCTGCACGAGCGGCCCCTGACCCCGCTGCGCGCCCACAGGTCGACCCGCTTCGCGACCTTCCCGGACGTCCTCCTCGTCAACGCGGCGCGGTTCCAGCTCGATGGCTGGGTCCCGCGCAAGGTCGACGTGCCGCTCATCGTGCCCGCGACGGGCCTCGACATGAGCCCGTACGTCGGCAAGGGCCTGCAAGAGGGCGAGAAGGAGCTGCCGCAGGACAAGGCCGGTGCGTCGTCTTGCTCCCTCTCTCTCCCTCTCTCCTCCTCTCTCTCCCAGTTAACACGAGCCTCTCCTGACGAGACGCACCCCGCAGATGCACCCGCCGAGTTCCAGTTCGACGCCGAGGCCATGACGCAGCTCACCGGCATGGGCTTCCCCGAGATCCGCGCCAAGCGCGCCCTCCTCGCCACCGGGCACAACGGCGCCGAGGTCGCCATGAACTGGCTCTTTGAGCACATGGAGGATGCCGGTGCGTCCCGTCCTCTCCTCTCGCGCTGCGCGTCCGGCCCCTGACTGTCGCCGCCCGTCCCTCTCCTCCTTCGCCCTCCCTCGCGCAGACATCGACGACCCGCTGCCCGCCGCTGCGCCTGCCGCCTCGAGTGGGCCCGACATCCCGGCCGACCAGATCGCCATGGTGTGCGACATGGGCTTCACGCCGGCCCAGGCGCGCAAAGCGCTCGGCGAGACGGGCGGCAGCATCGAGCGCGCCGTCGAGTGGCTCTTCTCGCACCCGGACGACGACGGCTCTGCGCCTGCCGCCGCATCGAGCGCCACGGCAGGCTCGAGCGGCACGACGCTGCCCGGGTCCAAGGACGTGCCGGCCAAGTACCGCCTCAAGGCGTTCATCTCGCACAAGGGCCCGTCGGTGCACTCGGGCCACTACGTCGCGCACGTGTGGACCGGGCAGGCGAGCGTCGGCGGCGTCGAGGGCAAGGGCGGGTGGGTCCTGTTCAACGACGAGAAGGTCGTGCGCGCCGACGAGGGCGAGCAGGCGGCCGACAAGCTCATGCCGCTCGCGTACGTCTACCTGTTTGAGCGCGTGCGGGACTAGGGCGCTCGTGTAGCCGAGACGTAGCCGAGACGGTGTGAATACGAGCATCTGTCGAGATGGATTCCCTCAAGGAGAGAGCGACTTGTGTGTCCCGCTTGAGCGCCAGCAGTTGAGGCGGCGAGGCGCACCTCGAGAGAGCGGCCACACTTTGACTCAGCTCCGGATCTCGCACCGCCGTCCAGCAGCACCAAACTCGAGCACAGTCAGCAGCCGAGCGCACCGCTACAGCCCCTCGCCGTCGTTGACGAACACCCTCCTCCTCCGCCTCCCCACCGCCAAACTCGCCGCCCCTCTCGCCCACCGGCCAGTACCAGCGCGACCATGCCACCCAAGGCCGACTTGAACAAGGCGGGCCACGAGCAGAGCGACTTTCCCTCGCTGTGCAACGTCTGCCTCGGCCCGAACCCGTGCGTCCTCCTCCTCATCAGTCGCGTGCTCCTCGAGGGCGACCTGGCTCACTGGCGGCTGTGCGCGCAGGTACATCCGCATGAGCAAGCAGCCTCTCGGCGCAGAATGCAAGGTCTGCACCCGTCCGTTCACCGTGAGCCGTCCTCTCCCCTCCTTCCCTCTCCTCGGCGCGACCCTCGAGCAACCCGCTGACCAAGCCTCGCCCCTCCCACAGGTCTTCAAGTGGCTGCCCGGCCAGGGTTCGCGGTACAAGAAGACCGAGATCTGCACCGTGTGCGCAAAGGCCAAGAACGTGTGCCAGACGTGCCTCCTCGACCTCCAGTTTGGCCTCCCGACCCAGGTCCGCGACACGGTCCTCGGCATCAAGACCAAGGCGCCGTCGAGCGACATCAACCGCGAGTACCACGCGCAGAACCGTGCGTCTCGAGTCTCGCCCTCTGCCTCTCGTCCACGTTCGTGCGCTGACCTCGAACTTGCCCCTCCTTCCCTCGTCTCGCTGCACCGTCACACCTTGCGCCGCCCTCTCGACCCTTCCCTCGTCGACTATGTCCCCCACCCTTCATCCCGCACGACCTCGCAGTCGAACGAGCGCAAGAAGAAGGCGCGACGGGCGAGTTCCAGTTCGGCAAGGCCGACAGCGCCGGCAAGGAGCTCCTCAAGCGCCTCGCCCGCCAGGACCCGTCGTACAAGCGCAACCGGCCCCACATCTGCTCGTTTTACGCCAAGGGCGCGTGCAACCGCGGCGACTCGTGCCCGTACCGCCACGAGCTGCCTGTCGAGAACGAGATGAGCCACCAGAACATCAAGGACCGATGTGCGCCTCGCCTTCCCACCCTCTCTCTGTACCCCGAGTGACTCGACGACGCGGCGGACTGACCCCCTCCTTGCACCCTCGCAGACCACGGCTCGAACGACCCGGTCGCCCGCAAGATCCTGTCGAAGCATGCCGGCGCGTCGGGCATGGCGCCGCCTGCAGACCAGGAGATTGTGCGTCCCCCTCTCACTCTCTCTGCGAAGGTCGTACCCGGCCGCACAGGGACTGTCGAGCCCTCGTCGCGTGCCCGCCAGCGGTCGAGCCTCGAGAGCCGCACTGACCCTCTCTCTCGCCCCGTCACAGACCTCGCTCTTCCTCACCGCACTCCCCGCCACCGCCACCGAGGACTCGATCCGAGATGCTCTCACGTCGGGCGCGGGCATCTCGTCGAGCAAGATCAAGTCGGTCGTGCTCGTCTCGTCGAGCAAGGTCAGCTTTGTCAACTTTACGAGCCGCGACGCGGCCGAGGACGCGGCGGCCAAGTGCAGCGTCGGGCTCAAAGTCGACAGCCACGAGGTCAAGGTGCAGTGGGGGCGGAGCAGGCCCAAGAAGGGCGGTGCGGGCGCCGTCAAGGCGGCACCGGCGGCGGTTGTCAGCGAGCGCGAGATCGAGTCGTCGGGCCAGTGAGCCCGGCTCGTGTTCGGCTCTCTCTCGTGAGCTTTGTACCCGTCCAGTCATTCCTCATCCACGTTGTGCACTCTGCGGGCCTCGGAGCTGCGAGAGTCGCTGCCGAAGAAGAGAGAGAGCGACCGGGGCGTTTCGAGGGGGGTCCGACCGCCTCGGCGGTGCGGGTCGCGCGCTTCCGCGTCGCCGGTCTTCAGAGAGCTTGTTGCGCCGAGCCACTGCGCTTACGAGGGCGCGCAGCGGCGCAGGTTCGGCCCGCAAGAAAGGCGCCGGCGGTCGGTGCGATTTGCTCCCCGCGCCCGCGCGCGCCAGCTGCCGAGGGTCGTCGCTCCTCGCTCCCTCTCTCTCTCTCTCTCATCTTCCTCGCACTTGCTGCGAGTACTGCTACAGCACACGGCAAGCCTCCATCGTCGCGCCCACCCGTCTCAGTCGCCGCCACACCCGCTCCTCGTCGTCCGCTCTCCCCTCCTCTCGCACCCTCTCGCTCTTCGACCATGGTCAACGCACCGCCGCAGCAGTTCAAGAAGTTCGATGTCGAGGACAAGCTCGCTCAGCTGTCCATGGCGACCAAGATCAAGCTACTCGGCGGCAAGGTGCGCTCCCTCTTTCCTCCTCCTCCTCTGAGCCGAGCGACCTCTTACGACCCTCCCTCTACAGGACTTCTGGACGTTCGAGGACTCGCTCGACGAGGGTGTTCCTTCCTTGCGCACGTCGGACGGCCCCAACGGCGTGCGGGGGCGCAACTTCTTCAACGGCGTCCCGTCGTCCTGCTTCCCGTGCGGCACCGGCCTCGCCGCCTCGTTCGACAAGGGCATGATGCACCGTGTCGGCCAGGCCTTGGGCGACGAGTGTCGCGCAAAGAGCGCGCACGTCCTCCTCGGCCCGACCGTCAACATCCAGCGCTCGCCCCTGGGCGGCCGAGGGTTCGAGAGCTACAGCGAGGACCCTCTGCTGTCGGGCCTGCGTGCGTCCTCCTTTCTCTCACTCGTGACGACGTGCCGCAGATCAGCATACTGACGCCCGTCGTCCCCCTCCAGTCGCGGCCGAGTACATCAACGGCCTCCAGGCCAAGGGCGTCGCGGCCTGCATCAAGCACTTTGTCGCCAACGACCAGGAGTTCGAGCGCTTCTCCGCCGACAGTGCGTCCACGGCCCGTCTCCTCCCCTCGTTCGCCGTCTCTGACTGTGCCCTCTCGTCTTCCCCGTCCTCCTCTCTCTTCAGGCGTCGTCTCGCAACGCGCTCTTCGCGAGATCTACCTCGAGCCGTTCCGCCTCGCCGTCAAGCACTCGAACCCGAAGGCGTTCATGACGAGCTACAACCGCCTCAACGGCAAGCACTGCTCGGAGAACAAGGAGCTCCTCGACGGCATCTTGCGCGGCGAGTGGGGCTGGGACGGCCTCGTCATGTCCGACTGGATGGGCGTCTACTCGGTCGACGAGTCGGTCAAGGCCGGCCTCGACGTCGAAATGCCGGGACCGCCCGTCATGCGCGGCAGCACCGTCAACCGGGCGTTCGGCGCGGGCAAGCTCGCGGGCGAGGACATCGACGACCGCGTGCGCAACATCCTCCACCTCCTCAACTTTGCCATCGACTCGAGCATCCCGTTCTACGCCGGCGAGGACAAGGTCGACACGCCCGAGCTGCGCGCCCTCCTGCGCGAGGCGGCCGCCAACGCGACCGTCCTTCTCAAGAACGACTCGGGCCTCCTCCCGCTCAGCGCCGCGTCGACCAAGGGCAAGAAGATTGCCGTCATCGGCACCAACGCCAAGGTCGCCTACCCGTCGGGCGGCGGCAGTGCGTCGCTCGCGCCGAGCTGGCTCGTGTCGGCGCTCGACGGCATCACGGCCGCCGCCGACGAGGTCGGTGCGTCGGTCGACTACGCCGTCGGCGTCGCCGCGTTCCGCTACGTTCCGCTCCTCGACCCGTACCTCACGCACCCGACGAGCGGCAAGCAGGGCGCGCTCGTCGAGTTCTACAACGGCAAGCCCGACGGCCAGTGGTTCAAGAGCGCCGAGGTGCCCAAGGCGACCAAGCCCGACTTTGCGCTCGACACCGACACGTCCCTGTGCTTCATGATCGACGGCGTGCCCTGGGAGAAGCTGGACAGGCACGTTCGCGCTCGTGTACGTCGACCTTCCCCTCGCGATTTCTCTCCTTCTTCCCTCCCTTCCTCCGACCCCAAGGCCCTTTCCACCTGAGCAGCCATCCTGACACTCTATCCACCTGCAGTACGCCGCGACCTTCACGCCCGACACGTCCGGCAAGTGGACGTTCGGCCTCGGCTCGATCGGCGCCTCGCAGCTCTTCCTGGACGGCAAGCCCATCATCGAGAACGTCGAGTCGTACAAGCCGGGCGAACTCTTCTTCAACATGGGCTCGCAGGAGGTCCGAGGCGAGGTCGAGCTCGAGGCGGGCAAGGCGTACCAGCTCGAGCTGCACGGCTACGTCGACCCGTCGTCGCTCGGCGCGTCGCCGTTCACCTTCTCGTCGTCGTTCCGCATCGGCGGCTTCCCGACCGTCGTGCCCGAGACGGCGCGCAATGAGGCGGCCGACCTCGCGAGCAAGAGCGACCTCGCGATCGTTGTTGTCGGCACGAACCCGGACTGGGAGTCGGAGGGGTTCGACCGCAAGACGATGAGGTGCGCCGACTCTCTCGCCGACTCTCTCTCCCTCTCTCTTTCGCTACCGAAAGCGGATCCTGACGTCTCTCTCTCTCTCGTTCCCGCAGGATCCCTGGCGAGTCGGACGAGCTCGTGCGCGCCGTCCTCGCCGCCAACAAGAACACGATCGTCGTCAATCAGAGCGGCACGCCCGTCGAGTTCCCGTGGGTCGACGACGCGGCGACGGTCGTCCAGACCTTCTTCGGCGGCAACGAGCTCGGCAACGGCCTCGCCGACGTCCTGTTCGGCAAGGTCAACCCGTCGGGCAAGCTCCCGCTCACGTTCCCGTACGTCCGCCTCTCTCTTTCTCTCTCGCCTCTCTAGGCTCGCGCACTTGATGGAAAACTGACTCGGTCCGCCTCGCCCTGCCCTGCAGGGTCCGCCTCGAGGACAACCCGTCCTTCAACTCGTTCGGCATCACGTCCGACACGCCGGGCAAGGTCGTCTACAGCGAGGGCATCTACGTCGGCTACCGCCACTACGGCCGCGCCAAGCTCGCACCGGCGTTCCCGTTCGGCCACGGCCTGTCGTACACGTCGTTCGAGTTCAAGTCGCTCTCGACGTCGGCCGTGTCGGACGAGGGCGACCTCACCGTCTCGTTCGAGGTCAAGAACACGGGCAAGGTCGACGGTGCCGAGGTTGCGCAGGTCTACGTCGCCGCGCCGGTCGAGGGCCGCATCACGTCTCCCGTCAAGGAGCTCAAGGCGTTTGAGAAGGTCGTCCTCAAGGCTGGCGAGGGCAAGACGGTCGAGGTCAAGCTGTCGCGCGAGGCGTTCTCGTACTACGACGAGCGGTACGGCAAGTTCGTCGCGCCCAAGGGCGTGTACGAGGTCCGGGTCGCGACGTCGTCGAGCGAGAAGGACGTCAAGCTGCGGGCGTCGGTCGAGGTCGTCAAGGAGATCCGGTGGAGCGGTCTGTAGTTCTGCTGCACGTAGAGTCTGTCGAGTCGGGAACTGCAGTACAGGGTTTCCGCATCGCGCGTTCGAAGAAGCTCGGAGGGAAAGGCGAGACTCGACCAGCGTCGGGGCCTGCGACGGCTCCTCGCCTTTGGCCTGACCTCTCGCCGCTCCAGCTCGCTCGCAGTCCTTGCTGCTGCTGCCTGCGCTCTCGCGGGCCCCGACCGCCCTGTCCAGCCGCCAGCACCAACCGCCGCGACCTCGCGCGCCGGCCTTCCCCACCCTCTTCAATCGCGCCGACCCGCTCAAACAACCCGGCCCGTCATGGAGGACGACGCCCTGGCACCCTCATCTGCCAGCCCCAGGGCCTCCGAGCATGGCGACGAGCTCCTGCCACCACCTCCCGCTCCTCTCACGACCCTCAGCGGCCGTGCCTTCAAGGTTCCCAACAAGATCGCGTAAGTCCCCTCCCTCTGGCCTGCCCTGATCCCGTACGGCAGACGAACACGACCCTGACCTGTCTGCGCATGCCCACAGCTGCCTGGGCTGCAGGACGATCAAGGTCAAGTGCCGCCTCCCCGACGGCTCGGCACCCTCGGGCGACTTGGACAAGGACGAGGGCAAGTGCGCGCGCTGTATCCGCCTCAAGCTCCCGTGCGAGTACAAGAGCGCGCCCAGGCGAGGTCGCAAGCCCAAGGACCGCTCGCTCGGCACCGGCGCCGGCGCCGCACCGCCGTCGAGCAGCGCCGCAGCACCACCTTTCCTCCCCACCTCCGCCAGCCTACCCGACCCGCACCCCGTCAGCAGGGCCATGTACAGCCTTCCTCCACCGTCCGGCGTTGCGTCCGACCCGAGCGCCCACGTCCACGCCCTCCCTTCCTTCCCATCCTCTTCCACGGCCTCGACGTCGAGCGTCCCTCTTCCTCCGACATGGCCCCTCCCTCCTCCTCCTCTTCCGAGCGCGCCTCTCGCCTCGCCGCACCTCGGCTACCCGCACACGTCGCCGTTCGGCAGCTACGCCCAGCCGTCACTGGCCCCGCAGCCGCCGTCGTGGCCCGCACCGCGCGCGAGCCAGGCGCACAGCTCGCCGGCCCTGTCGGCGCACGCGCAGCCGTCACCCGCATCGCTCGCCGGCTCGACGACCGAGCCGGCGCAGACGATGCTGTCGCTCGCCGAGGCGGCCGACGTCAAGAGCTCGAGCTTCACCTCGAACCGGCCGTCGCTCCTTCACGGGCTCGGCAAGGGCAAGAAGCCTGCGCCCAAGATGCCTGATCCAGTCGACATGCGTGCGTCCACCGGTTCTCGTCGTCTCTGGAGCGGGACGGGAAGGACGGGCCGACACTGACTCTCCCTCGACGGTCACCTCTTTCCCTCCTTCCTCCTCGGCATCTTTCCCCTCACCCTTGAACCCCTCATCCTTCCTCTCCTCGCCACTGTACATCTCTTTCCCTCCTACTCGACGGACTCGGCCCCCTCGACTGCCTCGTCACGACCCGGTCGACGCAGACGTCCTTACGGCTCTCGAAGCCGAGCAGCTCTTCCAGCTCTTCCACACGCAGCTCAACTGCTTCATCGTCCTGTTCGACGCACACCTGCACACCGCCGACTACGGTCCGTCCCCTCTCACCCTTTTCTTTGTCGTCGACACCTCGCTCACGGACCTCCTCGACCCCGCAGTCCGGACCACGTCTACCGTCCTGTTCACCGCCATCCTCACCGCGTCGGCCAAGTTCTTCCGCCCCGACCTGTACCCTCAGCTCCTCGCGAGCGCGCAGCAACTCGTCACGCGGGCCATGGGCGGCGACGGCGACCCGGAAATCGGTCTGCTCCAGTCGCTTCTGATCCTCACGTACTGGTGAGCCCCTACCCTCTCTCTCCGACTCCTTCCCTCTCCTGTCTTCGATCTGACCTGACGAACACGCTTTGCGCGCAGGAAGGAGCCGTTCGACACGAGCGCGTGGCTCCGGGTCGGCTACGCGATCAGGCTCGGTGCGCATTGGCTCCTCTCTTCCTCCCTCCCACCACCTGCCGGTACCCGAGAGCTGACCTTCTCTGGAGCGCAGGGTATCAGCTCGGCCTGCATCACAAGCGACGGCATCCGCTGCCCGAGAACGAGCACGAGGCTCGCGTCATGCTCGACCGCGAGCGCACCTGGATCGTCCTCATCTGCAACGACAAGTCCGTCCTCCTCTCTCGCAGTCGACGGCTCTCCTGCCACATGGTCGAGGACTGACGCTCGCCGCACCCGCAGTTCGTACAAGCTCGAAGACTCGACCTACGAGACGCGCATGATCCCGTCTCCCGACGTCGACATCGACGCGTGGCTGGAAGAGACGCGCCGGTACAACGTTCGCGACGACAACGAGCAGGCCGTCTCGATCTCGCTCGTCCAGATCTACCCGCTCTTCCGCACAATCGCGTCGGCGCCCACCCGGTCGGTCGCGAGCTCGCTCGCGTCGCACATCGACGGGCTCCTCGCCGAGATGCACTCTAAATATCTCGACCCGAGCTGTGCGTCCCCTCCTCTTCTCTCTATCAGGCGGCGTCGAGTCGTCGACTGACTTGGTCTCTTTTTCCCTGAGCAGCTCGCGTCTACCAGAGCTTCACGCCGGCTTGCGCGCACAAGGCCCGCTTCCACTGGCGCTCGGCGCGCTTCGAGCTGGCCATGGCGTGTCTGCTCGTCGCCGGCGTCTCGGACCAGCTCGTGCTCGTCAACTTCATGGCGCGCGCGAGCGACCTCGTCGAGTGCTTCGAGGAGGCGGTTCGGTGCGTCCCCTCTCTCGCCCTCTCTCGTCCCGTCTCCGCCATGCGTCCTCGGTACTGACTCTTGCACGAGCAGTGAGGGCATCTTGCGCTACATGCAGGACACGATTGCCGTCCGCATGCTCGCCGCCGGCGAATGCCTCGGCAAGGTCTTCTCGCAAGCGAGCCCGTCGCTCCAGGCGAGCATCGTCGGCTACATCTCTCGCAGTGCGTCTCTCGGTCTCTCTGCAAGTCTACTCGTTCGCGACTGACCCTCTCCTGCGCCACAGTCTACGTCGCCGCCTCGCGCGCCAAGGAGGGCAACGAGGACTCGGCGCCCGCCTTCATCGCCCGCCTGTACAAGGCCGTGTTGCGCGCGCTTCATCCCGCAGGTGTTCCGCCGACGAGGCCGGCGTCGCCCGGCTCGAGCGCGCAGCAGGGCGAGAGCGCGCTCGGCGTCTTCCAGCAGCTCGACGGCTTGCAGTCCGAGATCTGGACGGGCCTCGACTCGCTCGTGGCGGACCTCAACCGCGACAACCAGTACTGGTGCGTCTGCCTCGTTCTCTCTGCCGTGCATCGAGTCGGGCCGGGCACTGACTGTCCTTGCCTCGTTCCTCCGCACCTTCCCCTTGCCCTCTCACCCCCTTCCACCTCCCGCCTTCCGCCTCGTCGCGCACATGCAGGGACTCGCTCAACTCGGCGCAGACCAACTCGAGCTGGGCCTGGCTCGACTCGATGCTCCTCCAGCCGCCGCAGGACGGGGCTGGCGCGCCCTCCTGAGTTGGCGCGCGCGCTTCTCTTTCGTAGCGGCAGTACCTCGTGCATCGAGAGAGCGTTTGCGTGCATGTGTTGCGCCGTGAGAGAGCTGCGCAGAGCTGTCGCAGTGGGCGAGAGGAAGCGCTCGAACCTCCCACCCGAGGTCTCGGCCGATCCAGAATGACGCCGCGCCGGCCGCCGGTGGTGGACCTCTCCCTCTCTCCCACCACCTCTCGCGCTCACAGGCTGGGCTGCTGCTATGTCTCCTCGGCAGCAGGTCATCCGTGTCGGCATCGTCGGGTGCGGCGAGGTCGCCCAGGTCCGTCCTCGTCCCTTCATCTCCCCGCACCTCCCACTCGAGCTTCGAGGCGTCGCAGCAGAGCCGTGCAGCCGGAATCGTGGCACAGGAGTCTGATGGAACAGGTCTGTACAGCGTGCTGACCAGCTCGCACTCGCAGACGACCCACCTCCCGACTCTCGCCCTCCTCAACCACCTCTACTCGGTGCACGCGCTGTGTGACGTCTCGCCAGGGTTCCTCGGCCATTGTGCCGCCAAGTTCGGCATCAGCAGGACCTACAGCGACTAGTGAGCCGCTCTCGCTCTGTCGTTCTGAGCCACCCCGAGCTGACTCTCCGCGCGCATCGCAGCCGCGACCTCGTCAACGACCCCGAGGTCGACCTCGTCATGATCCTCACTGCCGACGAGTACCATGCATCCATCGCTGTCGCGGCGAGCGACGCCGGCAAGGCCGTCTTCATCGAGAAGCCGATGGCGCTCACCGCCGACGATGCCGACCTGATCATCGACGCCGAGAAGCGGAACCAGACGTGCATGTTCGTCGGCTACATGCGCCGCTACGCTGCGGCGTACGAGCGCATGAAGGAGGAGGTCGCGAGCATCGGCGACATTCGCTACGCCACCGTGCGCGACATCATCGGGTCCGTGCGTGCACTTTCTCTGCCTCGTCTCGTCGTCGACGGAACGAGACCCTGACGACGCCCTGTCGCGCGCAGAATCACCTCTTTGTCTCGGAGAGCGGCACATTTCCCGCCACGTTCGGCGACTTTCCTGCCGACGCCAACGACGACCGCGTCGCACGCGGTCGGGCCATCGCGCAACAGGCGCTGTCGCCGGCACAAGCTTCGAACGCTCGCGACGTGTCGACCTACCGGCTCCTTGGCAGCCTTGGCTCGCACGACCTGTCGGCCATGCGCGAGCTACTCGGCATGCCCAAGCGCTGCATCGCCGCGAGTCGGGCCCAGGGCGACGGCCCGCCGTTCATCATAGCGCTGTTCGAGTTTCATGGCTTCACGTGCACGTACGAGACGGGCATCGACGACGTCGCCGACTTTGACGCCCACATCGAGGTCATTGGGCAGCACAAGCGCGTCAAGATCAAGTACGACACGGTGCGTCCCTCTCTCTCTCCCTCTCAAGCGAGCCCTCCCTCCTCTTGTTCGCCGGCTCCGCGGTCAGCCCGAGCACGTTCTCCCGGACGGTCTCGTCGACGCGCGCACACGACTGACGGCGCCATTCTCTCGCGCGCAGCCGTACGTCAAGGGCCTTCCTATCTGCGTCGAGGTCAAGGAGCGCGACTCGACGGGCGCGTACGTCGAGCGCACGATCCGCCCGACGTACAAGGACGCCTACACGCTCGAGCTCGAGAGCCTGCACGCCTCGTTGACGCAGGGCGCGCCGGTCAAGACGACGCCGAGCGATGCGAAGGAGGACTTGAGCATCTTTGCGATGGTGATGGGGGCGCTCGTCAATTGAAGAGTGCTACAGTACGCCTGCGGCCGTCTCTAAAGTGCAAGCTGAGAGTGAGAGAACCGGTCTCGTGAATTCTGAGAGATCTACGAGCACCGCCTCACTTCCTCATCACCCTCCCCCCTCCCCTTGTCCTCCTCCCCCACCTGGCCCGCACCATGTCGACCCAGCTCTCCGACGAGCAGATCATCGCGGCCTTTCACGTCTTCTGCCGCGACGCACTCGCCCAGGCTCGAGCCGAGGGCTTGCTCGACGACGGCGACCTCGAGCAGGCTGGTGAGCCCCCCCTTGGTGTCGCTGCCTGCGCGAGCATGCTACTGACCTACCTGCGCACACAGACGTCGACGTCCAGGTCGCTGGCCCTGCCCTCGCCCTCTTCTTCGCGGCCCTTGGAGCTCGCGGCTCGCCGCCTTCCATCTCGTCGCCCGATGCCGCCTTCTCGCTCACGACCGACAACTGCCCCGACACGTTCCGCAACGCCTTCTCGCTGTGGCAGCGCACGGTCGAGCCGGTGCAAGGGTTCTCGTCGACGGCGCGGCACGACCTCGCCCTGCTGCTGTGCGAGAAGGAGGTCAAGTCGAGCCCGCTGCGGCTCGACGTCGCCCGTATCGCCGCCGACTTGAAGGGCATTGCCCTCGAGATCCTTCAGGTGCGCTCGACGACCTCCCTCGACTCAGTCACAAGCCGCTCACCCGCCCTGTCCCCCCTCGCCGCAGCGCCGCTCCTTCCAGATGCGCTTCCGCCACGACCTGCAGGCCGCGCTCGACACGTCGATCCGCCCTCGCACCAGTACCGACAGCGATCGACCACACGCCGCGTACGAGCCGCCGCCGATGTACTACGAGGGCGAGCCGACGCCCGACACGAAGCGCGCGCACGCGCACCTCGCCCAACACGACGCGCCCGAGGCCAACGCCGATGCGGCCGCCGACGGCGAGGGCCTCGCGCTCATCCGCGAGACGCTGTACGCCGCCCTCGGCGATGTCATGGTCGAGACGCCGGCCATCCTGTCGATGCTCGCTCGAGGCGCCGACTACGCCCCGCAAGCGTTCTTTGCCTCGACCGCGTTGGCCATCCTCGACGTCGCCTTGACCCGGGTCGACGAGCACGGCGTCCGACCTGTCCACATGGGCCATGGTTCGCCAACTCGCATCGGCTTGAGGGACACACCTCGTGAGCACCACCTTCCCTGCCCTCGCTTGCCCCTCCCTCGCCGCCCAAACTGACTATGTACCCTCCCACAGCCTATCTTCGACCTCTACTCGGCGGCCTCGTCGAGCTCTCGCAGGCGAGTCGGGCGCTACAGGACGAGGACGACGCGCGAGCGGTGCGCGAGGCGACCGAGGGCGTCGAGCAGCTCACGCCGCCGAGGCTCGACCAGCTCCGCGAGCGGCTCGTGCAGGGCGTCGGCGCGACCGAGGAGGAGGACGTGCAGGTGCAGGCGATCGCGAACGGCGTCAACCAGCTCGCTCTCGGTGCGTCCCTTGCTCTCTGTCTCGCTCTCGTTCTCAGGGTGCGGCTCTCGTCGACTGCGACTGACTCTCTCGCGCGTTCTGCAGGCATGTCGTCGCTGCCGGCGTTCCGCGAGCGGCAAGCCCAGGCGCTGCAGGTCCTGGTCGCCATCACCGCCATGTGAGCCCGAGGAGGAGAAGGAGCGCGAGTCGAGGGAGGGACAGAGTCGAGGATGGCCCGTTTGTGCCCATGTTGTCGTCTAGCCTGCCATGTCAATCGAGTCTCGTTCCTCCTCGAGATTGGATGTGCAATTGCACAGGTTCTGAGCGAGAGACAGGTGGAGCCCTCCGTCCGCGGAGAACAACGGAAGTGGCCTCTCCCCAGCCACCATGAGCGCACCGGCTGCCGACCTGCCGACTGGCGGAGGAGCTAGCTCGCCCGAGTCGACGACGGCGTCCAAGGGCAAGCGCAAGGCCAACGGCGACGACGACGAGTGGGCCGGAGGAGGAGGAGCGGAGGGAGGCGACGCCGCCAGCAAGAAGCGCCGCAACCGCAAGGTGCGCTGCCGTGGCCGTGGTCCCTGTCTAGCAGGGCTGCACTGACTCTCTCGACCCCCGCAGCCCGTCACCTGTGCGCGTGAGCCGCCGTCTCGCTCTCCCCCCTCATCCTCACCGTTCCCCCACTGACGCCCGACTCGCCCGCCTCTCCCTCGTCCAACGCTCGCAGAATGCCGTCGAAGGTGCGTCTACTCTCTCCCTGTACCGCTCTACGCGCACCGCTCACCCTTTGTTCTCCCGCCAACAGGAAGCTCAAGTGCGACCGCGGCTACCCTTGTGAGCCCCTTCCTGCGACTGTCAACGCTCGAGGCAGGACCAGCGGCTGAGTCTCGTTCCTTTTGCAGGTGGGGCATGCCGTGACCGCCAGGAGGGGCACCTGTGCGAGTGGGAGGGCGCCATCCGTCTGCCGCAACCGTGCGTCCCGAACTCTCTCAACTCGACTCGTCGGCGCCGCCTTCTCCCCCTGCTTACCTCTCTCCTTCCTCCTCACAGGCACCTCACGCGCGACGCCGAGGCGCAGGAGCTCCGCGTCCAGCTCGACCGCCTCGAGCAGCTCATCGGCGGCATCACGGGCGCGGCGGGAGCGGCGGCAGGAGGGACGCCGCGCGAGGGCGGCGCGCTCAGCGGCGTCGCAGAGGAGAACGCGGCAGAAGCACTCGGACTACTCGCGGTGCGTCCTCGTCCCTCGACCACTGGCAGGGCGAGCGAGACGAGACTGACTGAGTGTCCTCGAGCAGGCCAACACGAGCACCGACGGCGAGCGCAAGAGCGTCGCCGTGTCGGCAGCGCACCGCGCGCACATTCTCGCTGTCGCACCGACCGTCCAGCACCTCGTCCAGCTCCTGCCGCCAAAGCGCGAGGTGCGTCGTCTCTCCCTACTTCTCGTTCAAGGTGGCCTGACCTGACGCGCCTCGACCGTCCCGCAGCTCGATGCCCTCATCATGCACTTCCTCTCGAGCGAGCTCAGCTTCTTCCCCATCGTGCACGAGCCGTCGTTCCGCGCGAGGGTCCACGAGGCCCAGTACGCGACGCTCGCCGGCCAGCCGATGCTCCTCGCCCTGTTTTTCGCCATCGCGACCCTCGAGATGGGGTGGCAGCTCACCGAGGTCGGCATCGCCAAGAAGGCGAGGACCGACAAGGAGCTCGCCGCCAAGAGGTTCTTCGAGTCGTCGATGGAGGCGCTCAGAATGGGAGGGTGCGTCCCGCTCTCTCTCTCTCTCTCTCTTATATGCGACGAACTCTCGCATTCTCAGTGACTCACTCTCCTCTCTCCTCGTCTTGCAGGTACATGGAGGCGCCCAACCTCGACGTCGTTCGCACGCTGCTCACGCTGCACCGGTACGCCGAGCAGCAGAGCGACGCGCGCACGAGCAGCTTGCTCAGCCAGGCCGTCCTCGCCGCCCAACTCGTCGGCCTCAACCGCGAGCCGAGCACGGCCGGCGTCGTCCTGTCGCACATCGAGGTCGAGGAGCGGCGTCGCCTGTGGCGCATCATCATCTGCCTCGACTGGCTCGACACGTCGGGCCGGCCGTGCCTCGTCACGCACTCGCAGTTCGACACGCGCGAGCCGACCAACGCGTTCGACGCCAACATCACCGACGACGGCGTCCTCGCGAGCGCCCAGTTCGACTTTACGCCGAGCCTGTACACGGTCACGCTCACGCAGCTGGCCTACGTCGGTCATTCGATCAAGGAGTACATTTACGCCGTCAAGGCGCCGTCGCTCCCGACATGGAAGGTCATCGTCGACCAGAACGCGACGCTCGCGCGCCTCAAGGCGAGCCTGCCCGTCCTCAAGCTCGACGGCGACAGCGTCGTGCCGCTCGAGGCCAAGAACTTTGCGACCGACCGCCTGCGTGTGTTCCTCCACATGGCCGTCCTCCAGCTTGTCGTCCGCCTCAACAGGCCGTTGTGCGTCCCCTCCTTCTCTCCCACTGCGTCGCGAGGGAGCCGTCCTGACCTTGGTCGCCTTTTTTTTTTTTGCCACAGCCTGTCGCGCGGGTTCGCCGACCAGCGCCTCGCCGAGGGTCGCCTCGCCTGCATCAACGCCGCGTACGTCGCTCCTTCCTCCCTCTAAGCAGCATGCGCCGGCCCTGACAAGGTTCCCTCGCACCGCAGGCACGGCCTCATGTCGCTGTGGCTCGGCTACCCGGACTCGCACGCCATGTCGCGCTTCCACGTCCCGCTCTTCCACTGCCTCAACGGCCTCGTCATTGCCGCCCTCGACCTGTTCCAGGACCCGCTCGGCGCGCACGCCGACAAGCACCGCCGCCTCGTCGCGCGCGTCTCGATGCGCCTCGAGGCGCGCGACCACAAGAGCGACCTCGTCGTCGAGGTGCTCGGCATCGTCGAGGCCCTGCAGCGCCACTCGCTCACGAGCGACCTCGGCGGCGAGCGTACGTCTCTGTCGTTCTTCGCCCTCCCTTCCTCTCGCGCACGAGCCCCGCCTAACCTTCCTCTCGTCCCGTGCACAGACCTCCCCGCCTTCGACTACGGCCCGCTCTCGCCCAGCACCGTCTTCAGCCGGTCGCTCCCGCTCGCGCTCACGGCCGACCCGTTCGTGCCCTTTGCGCGCGCCGAGCGCGAGCGCGTCGCCGCCTCGTTGGCGGCGGGCGGCGACGAGGCGGCGAGCACGGCGGCGGCGCAGGGCGAGCTCGCCGGCCTGTGGGACGCGCTCGCCGACGAGTACGGCGCCGTGTACGCTGCGCCCGACGCGAGAGAGTGGGGCGAACTCGTGAGGGCGCAGCAGAGCGGCGGCAAGCCGTGGGAGGCTGGCGTCGACATCCTCGCGTGAGCTGGAGGAGGAGGGGCGGGGGTGCGGGTTCCGGGCTCTCTCGGAGGCGCGAGCGAGCGTAGCTCGAGCTGTGAATTTATGTCTCTTTGTTGCTCGACGTGCCAGCGAGACGTCGCGAGCCAGAGAGAAAAAGCAGCATGCGCCGAAAGAGCCTCGGAGCCGGAGCGAGCCTTGCATTCGTCGCTCGCCTTGCGCCACGTCTCCTTGAGCAGTTCTCGCCGAGCAAGGCCCACCGTGTTCTCGTTCTCTAGCTGTCTGGCTCGCGTCGTCGTCGCAGTGAACGGACATGCGCGAGGGCGAAACAGGACTAGATACAGAGCCCGGACAACATCCGACCGCACGCGAGATGAGGGACGAGGAGATGAGGGAGGGGGGGGGGGGGGGGGAAAGCTAGGAGGTGAAAGTAAGGGTAGCCGCAGGTGGTACAGGACTAGGAGCGAGAGATGGAGGAGAGTGATGGAGACTAAGGGGATGAGGGGCAAGGAGGGAGGGGCGGGAGGGGAGGTCCGAGCGGGCTGAGGCGACGAGGGCCGTTCACCAACGAGGCGGCGGCGCACGGAGGTAGTACCTGCACGAGAGGGCGCATTGGTCAGTCACCGCGTGCACGAGAGAGGCAGGGGCGAGACGAGAGAGGGGACGCACTCCTTGGTCGTGCCGCTGCCCTGGCTCTTCTCGACGCAGATGGCAAACTGGATCTCGCCCGTCGCCGTGTCGTAGTCGGCCATGGCGTAGTTGCGGCGGCCCATGACCGTGTTGCTCTTGGGCTTGGAGCCGTCCGTCTGGGGCGAGAGAGGAGCGTGAGCAGGCTGGCGCGAGAGGAGGAAGGGCGAGAGAGAGAGAGAGGGGAAAGGAGGGACGTACGTCCTCGGTGAAGACGGGAATGAGCTCCTCCTCCGTGTCGCAGTAGTGCAGCGTCTGCATGCGTGCTCAAGATCAGTCGTGTTCGACGAGAAGGATGCAAGGGCGCAGAGAGGAGAGGGAGACGCACCTTGTGCCTCTTGGCGCCGAGCTTGGAGACGAGCCAGATGACGGGCGGCGGCGGCGGCGTGTTGACAATGGCCGACGAGATGAACTGGAGCATCCACTTGGGGTCCATGCTCGGCTCGAGCTTCTTCTTCGAGTAGAACTGCGGCGGCGGCGGCGAGTCAGGGTTCTCGGTCGACGGCGACGAGAAGCTGGGGCGAGAGCGGGACGCACCTTCGAGTTGGCCGTCGCGTGGACGTCGCCCGAGCAGAACGTGATGCGCAGGTGCTTGTCGACCGCCATCTTCTGGTACCGCTCGATGAGCCAATTGCGCTCCTTCTTGTGGTCGCCCTGCGAGGATGAGGGGCGAGCGTCAGAAAGGCGCTCAACACCTGCTACGTCGCCTCGCTAGACGTGCGAGTCGAGGCGACGAGAGCGAGAGAGAGGCCACCGACGCACAGCGCAAGGGTGGTCGGCCAAGTCGTCCTTAAGCTCCGCCTCACTGCAGGACGTCGAGCTCGTCAGTCCTCGCCGCGCTCGAGCACGACGACGCAGAGAGAGAGAGAGAGAGATGCGCGGGACGCACGCGTTGAACTTGTTGACGGCCGACGGCATGAGCTTCATCTTGGCGAGGACCGACATGGGGTTGAACTTGGACTCGAGGAGGTTCTCGAGGGCGACCATGCGCGGGTACGCGATCGGGACACCTGCAGCGGTACCGAGGTGGTCAGTGCCTGCCCCGGAAGAGGGAGAAAGAAAAGGAGGAGGAGGAAGAGGGACGCACCGAGGAGGACGATGAGGTGCTCGACGCCCTGCGGCAGCGCGTACACGGCCTTCTCGAGGCGCTCGTACGTCACCTTGCTCGCGAGCTGGTCGAACCTGCGCTCAGAGCGCCAGTCGACCATGACGAGGTACATCTTGGGGCCGAGGTACGACAGGAACGAGTGGTTCGGGTACGGGATGAAGGCGCCCTCGCCGCCGATGATGAGCGACTTGGACGGGTGCGTGTTGACGGTCGGGATCCCGACGGCCGACTCGGGGCTCGTGCCGTCCAGCTCGTCGACGATGAACACTGTGCGACAAGGAGAGGCCTGGAGTGAGCGCCCTGACTTTAGAAAGGAGGTCCGTGCGAGGGCGCGCACGACGTCGAGGACGCACTCTGGAACAGGAGGAACCACTTGTAGCCGTACGAGCCGATGTTGCTGAACACGGGCGACTCCTGCAGGTCGTCAGGGTAGGATCCGAATCCGCTGCGAGGGAGGAGAAGGGGGAAGGTCAGGCTGCCCGTCCTTCTCGCGACGCGACTTGGGGAGAGGACTCGGTCACGTACTCGCTGCAGGAGGGAATGACAGGGTCAGTGGTGGCTCTGATGAGAGCGAGAGAGGAAGAGGGGCGCACATCATGTCGTGGTCGTCGAGCATGTTGAGCATGGGGATCTTGCCGACCGCGATGCCGAACGCGCCGCCGCGGAACCACGCGCAGTACCTGTCCCTCGGTCGTGCGTCAGGCGACGCTCGAGGACCGTATCGGAAGGAGGAGGGAACGAGGCCGGGACGCACGCGTTGAAGAAGAAGCGGTCGAGCGCAAACTTCATCTCGTCGGTGAAGGGCGCCGCGATCTTCTTGCTCACGTCCGTCTCGTTGATCCAGGGCGCGATCTCGGGCTCGCGCGTGAGCGGGTCGTTGTAGATCTGGTCGCCACCACCGACCATGACGTGCTGCAGAGGGCGAGAGAGCGAGAGAGAAGCCGAGTCAGGACATGGACCCAGGTCTTGCGGCGACACGAGCGCCCGGGACGTGACGAGGCTGAGGAGAGAGCGAGGACGCACGATGGGCTTCTGCTCGTGCTTGCGCAGGACGTCGCGCCACAGCGGGTCGGGCCCGTTGAACGCCTCGGTGTCGACGCCGCCCGAGAAGCCGTTGCTGCGCGCACGGACAAAGCCGGGTCAGGGGGCATGCTCTTCTGCTCGTCTAGGGTCGGCGAGACGAGGACGTACCACGAGTGGTACATGACGCGGAACTCCTGGTCAAATGCGGGCACCCAGAACGAGTTCTCCTGGCCGTTCTGCGGGCGGAACGAGGGCAAGTGAGCGCTCGAGCCTCGCTGATCGAGACGCAGGCCAAGAGACAGAGAAAGGCGGACGCACGTTGACCGAGTAGAAGATCTCCTCCTCCCTCTCGCCGAGCGGGATCTCGAGCTTCCAGCGCCAGAACGTCTGGCCGCCGGCGAGCGAGTAGTACGTGTAGATCGGGTCGGCGAGAATGCGCAGCGAGTGGACGCCCTCCTCGGTGCCCGTGTGCGGGTCGGGCCTCGGGGCGTCGGCCGGGCCGAGCTGCAGGCTCGCGAGCTTGTCGACGAGCTGGCCCGCGGTCGCGTCCCACTGGACCGACAGGGTCGGCTTGGTCGAGTAGTCCGAGCCGGCGTCGGTCGTGACGAGCATGGCGAATCCGTGCCACACGTTGTTGACGGTCGTGTCGTAGCGGAGCATGAGGTTGGTCCTGCCGGCAAGAAAAGGGGACGCGTCAGTCTCTCGAGTCTTTGCGAGCGAGACCCACCTCGTCTCGGTCGCCAACTAGACGTCGGCCGGCACCCTCTCGCCGCTCCTCCGCCTGACCTCGAGACCTTTGTTGCAGGACCGAGAGGGAGAGAGAGGCCGGGACGCACATGAGCTTGAGGTGAGGGCGCATCGGGCCGTGCGGGTGGCGGTCGAGCGGCTCTGCGATCGGGAACGAGCCGTTGCCCGGCTGGGGTCCCGGGATCTCGTCCTGGTTGACGACGGTGGCCGGCGGGCGGTAGGTGCCGCCGACCGACTCGTACGCGCCGGCGTGCGAGTCGTCGGCGTGCGCGGGCGGGTTGACCTGCTCGCGGAGGGCGTCGCGGTCGGCGAGGGGCTCGGTCGCGGCGAGTCCGAGCTTGCCGTCGAGGCCGGCGAGGCGCTGCTGACGCTCGGCGAGGCGGCGGGCGTGGAATCCTGGAGGAGGCGGGTTGATTGACGAGGAGGGGAGGGGCAAGGGACGAGGATCAGCGGCGGGTCTCTGTGGAGGCTGATTGGGGGAGAGTGTGCGCACCTGGTTCATCCATGGTGAACGAGTGCTAGGCTGGTGGTTTGAAGAGCGAGACCCAGAAGAGGGGATGAGAGCGGGCGATGAAGATCGGGCAGAGACGAGGTCGTGGTGGTGGGCGACGACGGCAACGGCGAGGCGGGCTTGGACGACGGCGACAGCAAGGTCGAGGTCGGTGCAAGGGCTCGACGACTCGAACGAGGACAAGGAGCGAGAGCTGGCTGCACCGAGGTCGTCCAAGCCTCTGAGGCCGAGTCGGATCAACCGGGAACCTCGCACCTCTGCCCGGCACCGCTCTGCTTAGCTTGTCCAGCTCTCGATAGCCTCTCTCAGTCGAAGGAGCGAGCGCCGCGTTCCCTGCGCCATGCCCCGCCCGCGCGTCCTCGTCGTCGGCGCCGGCTCGTCTGGCCTCGCCGCCGTCCAGCAGTCGCTCCTCGCAGGCCTCGAGCCCACCTGCATCGAAGCCAGGCCCGGCGTTGGTGGAGCATGGCGGTACGACCCAGAGCCGGGCACGCCACGCGCACACTGGTCCGACGACGGCTGGCTCGCGCTCGAGTCGCCCAACGAGTCGACCTACCGTGGACCGCCGCCGCCGAGCCCGATGTACTCGACCCTGCGCACCAACGTGCCCACGAGCCTCATGCAGTACCGCGGCCGACCTTTCCCGTCGAACGTCGTCCGTCCTCGCTCTCCCCTTTCCGCCTCGCACCGGCGCCGTCGACCACTTCTGACTTTCCCTCGACACCTACAGGGCCTCTTTGCGCACCATCAGCAAGTTCAAAACTACCTCGAGGACTTTAGCGCCTCGCTGCGCCCCTACATCCGCTTCAACACGCGCGTCACGACGATCCGCCACACCCTCCCCTCGGACCCTCGTCCCTCGTCCGGGTCGCGGCGCTGGTTCGCCTCGTTGCGCTCGACCCACGAGAACGACGACACGCTCGACGAGACGGCCCAGTTCGACGCCGTGTTCGTCGCCAACGGGCACTACTCGCGGCCGTACCTGCCCTGGATCGACGGCTTGCGCTCCTTTCCCGGCGAGATCTCGCACGCTCGATGGTACCGCGACGCAGAACAGTTCAAGGACAAGGTCTGTCGCCTACCTTTTCTTTTCCCATCGTCGACGGCGAGCGCGCGCGCTGTGTCCAGGGCGAATCTGACTGACCCGCTCCTCGACCTCCCGCAGACGGTCCTCGTCATTGGCAACTCGGCGTCGGGCTACGACATCACGCGCGAGCTCGCCTCGAGCATCCACGCTCGTCGGCTCGCCGACCCGGCTGCGGCGCTGCCCAGGATCTACCAGTCGGCGCGCTCGCCGGCGGCACTCGGGATCCCGTGGGACGCGCCCGACGCGCCCGAGTACTCGAACGAGGTGCGCGAGGTGCCGCCCATCAAGCGCGTCGAGGCGAGTCGCATCGAGTTTGAGAACGGCGTGGTCGTCGAGGACGTCGACACGATGTGCGTCGTCGTCTCTCCCCTCGCTCGAGCCCTTTGGTTCGCCGACCTGACACTCCTCCCGCCCGCAGCATGTTCGCCACGGGCTACTACTTCAGCTTCCCGTTCCTGTCGCCGGCGCACGAGCCGTTCAAGTCGCACCCGATCACGTACTCGCCGACGCCGTCGGGCGAGCGCGGCGCGCCGTCCGGCGCCGAGGGCGGTATCCGCATGCACGGCCTCGACGACCGCTTCCTGTTCCTCCTCGCCGACCCGACCATGGCGTTCCTCGCCCTCCCGTACCTCGTGCGTCGCCCCTCTTCCTCTCCCCCTCCCCCCTCCCCTCTCGTCCCGCCTCACGCGCACTGACCCCCTCCCTCCTTCCTCGCGCCCCACCGGCAGACCATCCCCTTCCCCCTCGCGCAAACCCAAGCGCGCCTCGCCGCCCTCCATTTCGCCCACTCGCCGCTCCTCCCGCGCCCGCTCACGTTCGCGCCCGACCCGTCGTGCGCCGACCCGCTCACCGGGCGCGAGGACGGCGCGCCAGAGAGCCGCGGACCCGTGACGTGGGCTGAGCCGAGGGGGAGGCAGTACGATGTCATGGATCGGTTGATGAGGGAGAGTGGGGATGTTGGACGGGCGGAGGGACGAGGTGCGGGAGAGGGAGAGCGGGAGGAGGAGAAGGAGGGCGAGGGGGAGAAGGGCGGGCTTACGGGTGAGAGGGCGGTGTTTGGGCTCACGAGCAAGGCGGAGCGGGACCTGCGCATCGGCGCCAAGGCGCTCAGGAAGGCGGTGCTCGGGTATTGAGGGCGGCGGTGGGCGAGCGAGGGGACGGCCGGCGGCGAGACGCGCTCGAGGCTGGGTCGGCGAGCGAGGGGTGCGAGGGTCGGCGCGCAGCGGCACATCTCGTAGATACGGTGCGCACCCGTCTCTCTCCCCGTCTCGGGCGCTCGGGCAGTCGACGAGCGGCACCTGACGACGACCTTCTCAACTCCAGCTCGCGCCAACCGTGGAATTCTTCCCTCTCGACGCGCTCTCGAAGCCTTCCCGCATTACCGTCGCTCTCGACGTGCGATTCGGCTGCCCTCGCTGCCCTGTGCGCCGCCGAGCCGTTTCAGGGCCCGACCGCTCGTACCTCGAGCTGCGCCTTCGTCCAGGTGCGGCCCGACTCGCTCGACTCGCTCGACGACGCTCCGCCAAGCCTTCTGCGCGCCAATCACTCGCGTGTGCTGCGGTGCGAGCACAAACTCTATCTGCTCCCGCACCCCACCCCTTGAGCGCTCTCGTCCCGCATCTCGACCTGCGGCCGGATCTCCGGATCTGCCTTCCCGGACCCTGTCCCGCTCGCAGGTGACTCGTCGAGACGATAGGCTCGTCCTCCTCGACTGCTTCTCTCTCTCTCCCTGCTCGAGCACTCGCGCCTGCTCCTCTCGAAGAATGCCCTCGGCCGACCAGCACCACTTCTCGCTCTCGACCTCGGCCACCTCGAATGCCGGTGCGCACCTCTCTCTCTCTCTCTCTCTCTATCTCTCTCTCTCTCTCTCTCTCTCTCTCTCCTCGTCGTACATTCCTGACCTCAGCTCGTCGCCCTCGGGGCAGGCAACTTTGTCGAGCGTCGCGGCGCCGACCTCTTCCTCGGCGGCCAAAAGCTGCGCTTTGCGTCGCTCAACGCGCCGCAGCTCCTGCGCGGCGACGAGAGCGGGCCGTTCGAGGTGCGCGACACGTTCGCCGCGCTCGCGGCCAAGGACGGGTTCGGCGGCGTGCCCGTCACGAGGACGTACACGCTCATGGTGCGTGCACGCTCCCCTCTCCTCTCGTTCTCCTCGTCCTCGTCCTCAGCGACGACAGCTGACACGCCCCTCGCGCCTCGCGCAGATCAAGAGCAAGCCGTACGTCGAGAAGGGCCACATCATCGGCTGGAGCAATCAACACCGCGACTGGCTGTGGGACGAGGAGCGGATGAAGCAGATGGACCTCGTGCTCGACGAGGCGCACAAGGCCGGCGTCAAGCTCATCATCCCGATCATCAACCAGGACTTTGGCGACGAGTGCGTCTTCCGCTCCTTGCGTCCTCGCTCGGCGGCGCGGAACCTGACGCCGCCTCTCGCCTGCAGCAAAAACTGGGTCGGCTGCACGACCGACCTGACTCGGCTTCGCTACGGCCTCGACTCGAACGCCAAGGCGCGTCGCATCAACTTCTGGAAGGATACGACCATGATTGAGAGGTGCGTCCCCCCTCGGCGTCGACTTGGACCTGCAGGAAGTGACCTTCTCAAGTTGCCTTCTCTCCTCCCCCTTCCTCGCTACGCAGCTTCAAGGTCATCATCGATCGCCTCGCCAACCGCGTCAACACGATCAACGGTCGTCGCTACAAGGACGAGCCGTGCATCCTCGCCTGGGAGACAGGCAACGAGCTCACGGCGGGCGACAAGCTCCCGGCGCCAGCCTCATGGACCCTCATCATGGCCAAGCACCTCAAGTCGCGCGCTCCTCGCACGCTCGTCATGGACGGCTCGTTCGCGCGCTACGCCGACCAGAGCAATATGTTCCCGAACGAGGTCCTCAGCAGCCCCGACGTCGACATCCTGAGCTATCACCACTACGGCGACGGCGAGGCGCGCCGCGTCAAGAAAGAGTGCGAGGTCGCTCGCAGGCACAACAAGGTGTACGTGTCCTCTCTCTGGACCCCTTTCCCAGAGCATGCGGCGCGACCTGACCTCGTCCTCGCGGCCATCCTCGCGCCCCTCGCAGCTTCGTCTCGGGCGAGTACGGCTTCTTCTACCAAAAGGAAACGTACAAGGCGTTCCTCAACGACGTCAAGGACGCTGGAGGTGCGCGCAACGCTCCATCTCGTCGTCGACGGGAGCGAAGAAGACTAACCTCGCGGACCAACCAGGTGCCGGTTCTCTCGGCTGGTCTTTCCGGCCTCACTCGTCCAGCGGCGGCCACAAGACGCACAGCGAGGGCTACGGCAACATCTTCTCGTACCGTGCGTGCTGTCTTCCCTCCAGCAAAAGGCAGGGCGCCGCTCACACGCCCTCTCTCCCTCGTCGCTCCCTCGCGCACAGACCTCCCCGGCTGGCCCGACTCGTCGCACCCCGAGTTCGACGACCGCGAGTTCCAGATCGTGCGCGACGTGCGCGACGCCTCGTTCAAGATCAACGGTCAAGCGCGCCCGTTCAAGTTCCCGATCCCGCCTGCGCCGGGCAAGCCGTGGCGGACCAAGACGGCGAGCGGCGCGCCCGCCATCGCCTTCCAGGGCGCCGCCTGGGCCGATCGCTACCGCATCACGGTGCGTGGGCCCGCCGGCGAGCGCTCCAAGGAGGCCAAGGACCACACGAAGGAGAAGAGCCTCGCCGTCGACATCGGCAAGGAGATCCAGGCGGTCGGCGGGCAGAACGTGCGCGTCTCGGTGCGCTCCATCAGCGTCGACGGCGTCGACGGAGGCGAGTCAGAGGCGCTCGCGCTCTGAGGATTGCGGCGGTCCGTGCACGGCGAGCGCTGGACTTTCTTCTTCCTCTCGGCTCCCATCCTCTCGAGCCTGTAGCGCCTCGTCATCGTGTCTTTTCTCTCGTTCTCTCTGTAACGACGGTCTTTTGACGTCCGAGTGAGCTGTCCCGTCGCGAGCTCTCTCGTTCGGAAGCCTCGCGAGATTGGCCTTCCCAAGCCAGGTCTCCTCGAGCGGGTCGGACGACTCGCGAGCGCTCGACAGTTTCGCTCAAGCTTTCTCTCTCGACTCGTCGAGACCAGAGGCACAGAGAAAGGCGCAAAGATCGAGTGGCATTGCGAGGCCGGTCCGGCTGCGGAGGAACGAAAGAGAGTCAGGGTCGCTCGGGGGGGGGGGGGGGGAGGGCGAGAGGACGAAGGAGGCGACGCACCTCTGTCCTGCACGCCTGCGCGCCTTTTCCTCCTGCTTCCACGTCCGCGCTCACGCCGCCGAGAACTTGTAGGTCAAGCGGCGGTAGTCGTCCTGGACGCCGACAAACGTCTCCTGGAGCTTGGCCTTGCGCTCGTCCTTGTCCTCGATCTGGAGGAGCTGCTCCTTGTTGAACAGGTACAGGCGCTTCTTGACGCCGAGGCGGATGAGGCGCTGCTGCGGCGCGTCGTTCGGGTCCGAGGTGAGGAGGAGGAGCATCTCGACGAGGCGGTAGAACTGGCGCTGCGGGTTGGGCAAGGGTGCGAGGGGCGTCGCGGTGTCAGGAGGCGGGACAGGAACGACGAGGAGGAGGAAAGGGATGTGAGGGACGCACATCCGCGAGCTTGTACTTCTTGCGGACCGACTCGGTCCACTCGCGGTCGAGCGGCGCCTTGAGCCCGGCGAGCGCGTTTTCCGACACGAGCGTGAACAGGTCGCACTTGTCACGCATGTCCTCGAACGCCTCTGACGGGTCCTCGACTGTGCTCGATCGAGGTTCAGCAGGCTGAACGAGAGAAAGGGGAAGAGAGGACGGTGAAGAGGACGCACCTGTGAGCTCGCTGATCTCCTTGCGAGACAGGATGTTGCGGTAGCAGGTTGTGTAGAGGGCGGCTGTAGGCTCGAGCGATGTCAGTACGCGGCGAGGCAGGAGGACGGCGAGAGAGGGAGGAGCAGGACGCACTGCCGTGGCCGTGACCCTGGTAGATCGGCAGGAGGACGAATTGGCTGCGAGCAGACCGACGTCAGTCACGTTTGAGGGGGCTTTTGAAAGAGTGGGACGCACGCGAGACGAAGCCGCTTGGTGTCTGGCCAGCAGAAGAACGAGTAGAACGACACGAAGCCCATGAAGTGGAACGATGTGACGCCGTCCGTCTTCCGCCGCTCGAACCTGGTGGGCGTGCTCGTGGTCAGTCGACGGCGCTTGGCGAGACCAGGGACGAACAAGAGAAAGAGTGGCAGAAAGGCGGACGCACAAGGTGACAAACTCCCACCGCCCGTCCTCCTCGTCTATGTAGCTCGCGCCCTCGATGTACAGCAGCACAAAGATCTGCATGCGCCGGTGGTACTCCTTGAAGCCGGGCGTGTCCCAGTTGGCCCAGTACGCCTCGTACCGCACCTCGTCGTCGTCGTCTTGCTCCGGGTCCTCGACAGGCTCCCACTCGCGCTCGGGCAGCACAGGGCCCGGCTCGCTCCTGCCCTTGCCCTTGCCCTTGCCCTTGCCCTTGTCCGCCCCTGCGCCCGCCGACCGTGTGCGGTACGCGCCGACCCTGGTCCCGAGCGGCTTAAACTCGCGCGCGTCCTTCTCGACCGTGGCCTCGAACGCCTCGAGGTTCTTCGAGTAGGACGGCGGGATGAACTCGTACAGCGTCTTTTCCGGGTCGTCGGCCTTGACGTCGCCTTGCTCGGGAAACTTGGCGTCGAACGAGATGCTGAGGTACTGGTTGAGCGAGCCGGACGCGAAGCGGTACTGCGAGGGTGCGGCAGACAGGTCAGCGAGGTGCGCGCGCTGAGAGCAGGCGTGAGAGGGACGGTCCACGCACATCTATCTCGAGGCTCTGGTACCCAAAGATGGTCTCCTCGTCGCCAAAGATCGGGTAGACGAAGATGGGCGAGAAGGGCTCGACGAGGAGCTGCTCGTCGTCAGGCAACGCGGCGGTCTCGGCTTTGGAGCGCACTGTGGGCGTGGATGTGAGTCAGCTCGGCTCCGTACAGCGCGCAGGGCACAAGGGGCGACGAGGGAGTGTGGGGAGGGGGACGCACCCAGACGTAGGCGGAGGGCCTCGAGGCCAGATGCAGACCACTCGGTGGACATGTCGGGCGGGAGCTCGGCGCGTAGAGAGGCTCCTTGAAGCTAGTCGAGGCAGTAGCGAGCCGCAGCGGGCGAGAGCGGTGGAGTGAACAAGACGAGGGACGCGTCCGACGACGCGCTCTCATCTGCGACGAGCGAGGCGAGCAAAACACACTCTCAAGGACGCTGTACAGTCTCACGAGCGATCTCTAGACAGCTTCAATAGCATGCTCGCCGGACGCCGGATCTACGGAATCATCTGCCAGCTGTCGCCCGTCCCCTGCGCGTCCACCTCGCCCGGCACCGACAGCGTCTGCGACCCAGCGAGGCTCGCCGGCCTCCCTCCTGCCGACTGAGCTGGTCGTTGCGGTACAGGTGGCGGCGCCTTTGCGGCGGCGGCGGCGACGGGCGACGCCGAGCCGGACGTGTCGGACAGGGTCGGCGGAGGAGGCTTGCGCCTCACGGCGTGAAAGGCCGACGGCGGACCCGCCGCCGATGTCGGCGAAGAAGTCGAGGTGGAGATGGCGGGCAGAGTGGGTGAGGCAGAGTCGGACAGGTCGACGAGGTCGCCCGTCTTGACCGTCGAGGGCGCAGGCGGCCGTGCGGGCGGCTTCTGCGGCACGGCTGGCGGCGCGCGACGCTGCTGCGGCGGACCGGGGACCTTGCCGTTGCCGTTGAGGAACGTGACGGACGACTCGCCCGTCAGGTAGTAGTCGGGCGAGAACGGGTTGGCGACGGCCGGGTTGCGCGCTCGAGGAGGGACAGTCGGCGGCTTGAACGTGCCGTCCGGCTCGTTCCACCACGCCCGGTCGTCGTCCGACGGCGGCGGGAGCGTCTTCTTGCCCGTCGACGAGCCGATGGCGAACCGGGCGAGCTTGTCGTCGAGCGTCTCGTCGGACGTGTGCGAGAGGAGCTCCTGCAGGAGCTGCTTGCGCAGGGTGGCGCGCTTGTCGTGGTCGACGCTGCGGATGCGGGCGCGGAACAGGGCGTAGACTGTGGATCGGGGGCGTCGTCAGTGAACAGGCGCTTTGAGTGACCGAGTCGAGGACGGGGGAAGGCGCACCAGGACGATGGTCGGACGTCCTGAGCTCGGCGCGCTGATACCGATAGCAGTCGAGCTGTCGTTCGAGGAGAGAAGACGTCAATACGACGACCGAGGAGGGCAGGAGGCGGGCGAACTAGCGCAAGACGAGCTCGCGCCGCGTCGACGAAGAGAGAGAGGGAGGGGGACGCACGTCGTGGCCCTTGTACAGGATGCGGTCGGTGTAGGCCGGGATGCGCGCCTTCTCGGACGTGTCGTACGTGTCGGTGCCGTTGTCGTACCTGCACAGGCGAGCTCGTCAGTCTCGCGCCCCGAGAGTCGCACCCGAGAGAGAGGGAAGGGAAGGGGACGACGGCGACGACGCACTTGTACGTCGGCCGAAAGACGAGCGGCGCCTCCTGGTACCCGTCAAAGACGCCCCTCGTGCGCATCGCGCTGTTGAGCTGGTCGGCGTCGTACAGCGCGTCGTAGTCGTCCGACTCGGCGAGTGGGCGGACCTGCTCGTTCGGGAGCGAGATGCGGTAGTTGGTGTCGGCGGCCCAGACGACGTTCCTGGCGGGCACGAGAGGATCAATGAGGGGGCGAGGAGAGGAGAAGAGGCTCGGACGAGGGACGCACTCGTGGCTCGAGATGGTCTTGCCGCGCGCAAAGTGGAGCCCGTCGACGATCGTGCGATAGTCCTGGTTGCGCTCCTCGACGTTGCTGTGTCCGGCAGCGAGATGGGCCGTAAGGAAGCAGAGGGTCGTGTTGCGGTAGTCGAGGCGGATGGCGACGGCGCCCTCTGCGTTTCGAGAAGGCGAGGTCAGGTCGACTCGGGCCGCGACAAAAGTCTCTCGACGAGGACGCACTGTTGCCCGCAAGTCCTCGCACGCCGGTCTGCAGGAGAGAGTCGTCGTGAGTATCTGCTCACCGAGGTACAAGCACCGCGGAGAGAGAAACATGGGGCGCACCTTCTTGGTCGCCGCCTCGACGTTCCTCACCTCGCCCGCCACCTCCTTCTTGCACAGGACGATGAGCGCCGTGCCGACGAGCTGACCCGAGCGCAACAGGACATAGTCGCTCTTCTTGTCGGGCCGGTCGGCGATCGTCTTGAGGATGCGCGCCTCCCAGCGACGCCTGCGGGCGGACGAGGGGACGGTCAGGTCGCTCTCGACGGCGCGAGGGGGGAGGGAGAGAGTGGGGACGCACTTCATGGCCGGGTCGGTCGACATGATCTGCTGCGGCGACAGAGGCACAATCTCTTGGAACCCGATGACGAGCAGCGCCGGATCTGGACCTGCAGGCGCGCTCGTCAGGTCCACCTCGCGCCGGCGCAGAGGGAGAGAGAGAGAGAGCCGGGGCCCACCATCGGCAGGGAACAGCCACGGCAGGAGCGACTCGGCGCCCGGCGCCTTGCCGTTGAGGTTGTACGTCCCGACCCAGATGGTCGCGGGCTCGTGCGACGTGAACTCGTCGCTGCGGGCGCGCAGCTGCGCCCGGAGCGCGTCGTCGATCGGGTTGAAGATGCGCACCTTGCGCGACGTCGCGAGGTTGCCCTGCAGGTGCGACGAGGGGTGTCAAGAAGGGGCAAGGCGACGAGGGCGAGGGGAGGGAAGGGGGGACGCACGAGGAGGGCGTCAATGGCTCGCTGCTTGCCCGTGTCGAAGAGCTGCTGCTGAAAGACGCGGTTGACGCTGCGAGCGAGCAAGAGAGAGACAGAGAGAGAGTCAGGACGAGGCTGCCGAGGAGGAAGGGAGGGCGTGCACGCACCTCTTCGAGGCGTCCGACAGCAAGCCGGCGAGCGACTTCTTGCCCGAGCGCGTGAACGACGTGTTGATGGCGCCCGTCCCGACGTAGATCTTGCTGAGCGCGTCGCCGTTCTGCGGGTGCGGCTCGGGTCAGTCCGGCTCGGCGTGAGGGAGAAGGAGAAAGAGGGGGAGGGGCCGAGAGAGAGAACGAGAGGGGCAAAGGGAGCGAGAGAGGTACGGAGAGAGCGAGGGAGAGAGGGGGGACGCACATCTGCCCACAGGACGCGGTGGCTGCTCCACAGGGACGTCGACTCGCTCGAGCCGAGCCACGTCGGCTGCGTGCTGCGCAGAAAGTCCTCGAGCGCAAAGCGCGAGAGCGAGTCCTCGACGGCGTTGGTGCGGTCGAGACACTGCGGGCGAGGGACGAGGGAGAGTCAGTCTCGAGACCGGGGGAAGAGTGGCCGAAGCGCGAGAAGGCGCACATCTGCGAGGGAGGACGAGGGTCAGTGACGCTCAGGGAGGAGAGCGGGAAGGAGAGAGAGCCGGGACGCACCTTTGCAGTTGGTGCGGAACACGCCTCGCTGCGACAGGATGGGCGTCGGCCGCCCCTGCCCGTCGACGCCGACGACGCACGCGCCGAACCCCTCGCTCACCTCGCCGACGGCCCTCGCGAGGTGGTGCTTGACGCTCTCGATCCCGCCGACCTTGGCGTGCTGGTGAAAGTCGAACGCCGTCATGTCGACCTCGCCGGCAATGTTGTCGTCGGCGTCGGCCGCCGCGCGCAGGTGCGCCTCGTACGCGAGCGTGAGGGCCGCCTCGCCCTCCTTCGAGCCGAGCAGGTTGATGCAGTGCAGGGCGCCGTAGTGCTCGAGGAGGTCCTCGAAGTGGCGCAGGAAGGCCGGGAGCGACGCCTCGATCGGGCGCGTGATGGTGATCTTGGGGTTGAACGGTTGGCCGCCGCCTTCCTCCCAGAACACTGTCGTCGTCGAGGGGCGAGGGGAAGGCGTCAGGGAGGGGGCCCGTAAGGACGAGGGGGAGAGGAAGAGGCGGAGAGAGGGACGCACAGGGCACCGAGCCACGCGTCTGAACGTAGGACCAGCACATGTCGCGGGTCCTCAGGATCGTCTCGGTCTCGACAAAGTTGGCGACGCCGCCGTCGTCGTCGACGCCGCGCACGTTGAACCTCGTCCCGCTGCGCTTCCACCCGAGCCGGCTCACGAGGCTCAGCACGGCGGGCTCGCCGCCGAGCGCGATGTCGTACACGCCGACGTAGCCCTGGATGGCGAGCACCATGAAGGCCTGCTCGTCAAACACGTCGCGCATGTCGGGCGGGAGCGACGAACGGAACGACAGGAGCGGCGCGACGAGGTACGTGTTCCACAGGAACCGCGAGTCGTGGTCGAGCGCCGCGGCGGCATAGCCGTCTCGAGTCGGCCCGTCATCGTCGTCGTCGCCGCCGCCGCCGCCGCCGCCGGCCGTCGTGGTCGCCGCTCGCGAGAGCTTGTCGAGGCGCGCTTGGAGCCGGGTTGACAGGTCGAACGCGTCGGGCCCGCTCGAATAGTAGAAGCTGGAGCTGGCGAGGATGCGGCGGATCCCTTGACACGGGTGCTCGAGGGCCGACGGCTCCGAGCCCTCGGGGGCGTACTCACCGCTCGAGTGGGTCGAGGGCGGTGCGTGCAGGTAGTCGAACGCGCCCGAGGTGAGGCAGAAGAAGTCGACGCCGAGGATGCGGTTGACGGGCTCGGTGCCGGGGCCGGCAAAGGGGCAGTCGTACGTCGCGCCGAGGGCGGTGGCGTGCGTGATGATGGGGATGAAGGTGTCTGCGAGCGGTCGAGCCGTGTCAGACCTGGTTCGGTGCGCGGGCGAGGGGACAGAGGGGGGGAAGACTCGCCGTTGCCGACCGAGAGGACGCCCAAGCAGCCACTGACGCGGCTGTGGAGGAGGGTGGCGACCTCGAGGTCGATGTCCTCTCTGGGCAAGAGCTCGACGACGACCGAGACGCTGGTGTCGGTGTGCGAGGCCGGGGTCGAGGCGGATGAAGGCGCCGGCGGGGAGCGGAAGACGAGGGCCCACTCGGACGAGGTGAGGACGAGGGAGCGGCCGGTGCTGGCACGGATGAGCCACAGCTGGAGTGGCACCTGCATCACCTCGTGGCGAGCAATGGTGGTTCGTACCAAAGCAGATGAAGCCCCGCTCGTCGTCTCTCTCCCTCTCCACGCCTCGCACAACGACTGCCATGGCCCCGATAACGCACCTGCAGACGCTTGAAGAGTGCAACAAGCTCCTCGCGAGCAAGCGCGCGTCCCTCGTCGTCGTACGTCCTCTCCTCCTGCCCCTCCCCCCCCCACCTCATCTGTCCCGTTCTCTCACGCCCGATCCCCTCGACAGATCGACTTTCACGCTGCGTGGTGCGGCCCATGTGTGAGTCACAACCATCCCCTCGACTCGTTTCCGCGAGCGGCCTTTGCTTGGGCGAGGGCGGCGCTGCGGTGGCCGCCGACGTCTGCGACGCGCTCGTTCACGAGCGCCAGGAGGCCGTTGAGCGTTACAAGGCGGTCAAGCCGTCCGACGAGCAAACACAGACTGAATCTTCGCTCTCCCGCCGCAGCACGCCATCGCCCCCGTCTTCGAGAAGCTCGCGGCTCAGTACCCGACCGTCGTCTTCTGCAAGGTCGACGTCGACAAGGCCCAGGAGATCTCGCGCGCATACCGTGTGACGGCCATGCCGACGTTCGCGTTTGTCAAGGGCGAGCGCAAGGTGCACGAGGTGCGAGGAGCCAACGCCAAGGCGTGAGTCGTCTCGCTCTTTCGAGTCCTGTCGTCGTCGCGCCGCTCTCCGTCGCCTCGCACTTATGCATCTCACTCTTGCAGACTCGAAGCCGGCATCAAGCAGTTCAGCGCCGACTCGACGGGCACAGACGGCGCCTTCCCCGGCGGCGGCCAGACACTCGCCGGCACGGCCATCCCGACCGAGGTACCGCCAGCCGAGCGCAACTACACCAAGCTCATCCTCATCTTCCTCGTCGCCGCCTGGTGGGCCTACTCGCGAGGCCAGAAGTAGCGGGCTGTGCGACTCAGAGGTGTCGAGGAGGGACGGTGCGCGAGCCGGCGAGAGGCCGGTTGTCGAGGTGGCGTCGATGGGTCGGGCGAGAGGGCGGACAAATCTGTTGATACCCAGCTCGAGGCAATGTACGAGCGTGATCCTGACTTGGCGGTGTCTGCGAGAGGGCCCGATTGCGCCGCCTCACGCTTCGAGCCTGCGACGGTCGGCTCTGCTCCCACATCACCGCTACCTCGCCTGAGCCGATGCTGCCAGCTGGACGGCCTCCAGGCCTACTGCGAGAGCTCCTGCGCGACCTGGCGCAAGCAGTGCGTCGTGCCACACCTCTCTCTCCCCCTCGCCCGATGAGGCCGCGTCGTCTCGGTTGTCGAGCATCGCGCTGACTCTGAGCTCCCTGCAGACTGCGCAACGCCGACCACTGCCTCCTCTCCGCACCTTCTCGTCGGTCCAGGCTGCACACGCCCCCGTGCCCAAGCCCTCCTCCCTCCACCACCGCACCCTCTCTCCTCGCTTCCCCTCTCCGCCCTCGGCACCACCCGCATCCGCACTAGCCCCGCCGCACACGCGCACCCTCTTCGGCAAGAGCGTCTTCAAGGTCGATCGCCTGCGCGACGCCGTCCGCGACGCCGACTCGACCGAGGAGCGCGCCGCCGCCCAGGTCGCCCTCGCGCAGCACCTCTTTGCCTCGACGTCCGACCGCCTCGACCTCGTCAAGGAGGGCCTCGAGGCGTACGAGGACGGCGCGCAGCTGTGGGCCGGTCACGGCGCGCGCACCGACGTGCTCGCCGACGACGAGGCGTTCCGAGGGTACCTGCGCGCGCTCGCCACGGTTGCCGCCGCGCCCGAGGAGAGCGACAGTACGGTCGCGAGCACGTTTGACAAGATTCAGCAGGCGCCCGCACGCCGCGCGCAGCTCCTGTCGACGTCGTCCGCCGCCGCCACCTCGTCCACCCCTGTCGCCGCGTCCACCTCCGCCGCCGCCGCCACAAGCCCGTCCGACTCGTCGTCTTCGCCCGCACCCGTACCCGCCGCACCCTCGACCTCGCACGCCGCCGACGCTGCGGCGCCGTCTCCCGCCGCACCGGCGATTGCCCCCTCGACCCTCATCTCGGCCCTGTTCTCCGGCAACGCGGCGCGCGGCAAGGGCGGCGAGGCCAAGATCCAGTCGCTCGGCTCGTTCGCTGGCTGGGGTGCTGCGTCGGGCAAGGCGGCCGCCGGCGGCGCCGAGCCGATCCGCGTCGTCGTCGAGGAGGCAAAGAGCCCGCTCCTGTGGCGGTTCCTCAAGTTTGTCGCCGTCACCGCCCTGTACTCGTTCCTCCTGTGCGCCCTCTCTCCCTCCTTCCCTCGAGCGTCACACAGACGCTTACCCGTTCGACCCCCCACAGCCTGTCGCTCCTGTCGCTCCTGATCGACTCGTCGGGCATCCTGCGCGCCGGCGCCCAGTCGCAGCCGTTCGCGCCGACGGCCGCGCCCAACCCGGACGACCCGAACGGCCGCGGTACGACGTTCAAGGACGTGCACGGCGTCGAGGAGGCCAAGACCGAGCTGTACGAGATTGTCGAGTTCCTCAAGGACCCGGAGCGCTTCTCGCGCCTCGGCGGCCGGCCTCCTCGCGGCGTCCTCTTGACTGGTGCGTCTTCTCCTCGTTCTCTCTTGTCTCCTTCGTTCGTGTACTCATGCTCCCTCGCGCGCAGGTCCTCCTGGCACGGGCAAGACGCTCCTCGCTCGCGCCGTCGCCGGCGAGGCGGGCGTCCCCTTCTTCTCGGCGAGCGGGTCCGAGTTTGACGAGATGTACGTCGGCGTTGGTGCGCGCCGCATCCGCGAGCTGTTTGCCGCGGCGCGCAAGCAAGGGCCGGCCATCATCTTCATCGACGAATTGGACGCCGTCGGCGGCAAGCGGTCGCCCAAGGACCAGAGCTTCCACAAGCAGACGCTCAACCAGCTCCTCACCGAGATGGACGGCTTTGCGTCGACCGAGGGCATCATCCTCATCGGCGCGACCAACTTTCCCGAGAGCCTCGACAAGGCGCTCGTGCGCCCCGGCCGGTTCGACCGCCACGTCGCCGTGCCGCTCCCCGACGTTCGCGGCCGCATGGAGATCCTCAAGCACCACATGCGCAACATCCTGTACGACAAGAAGACGGACCTGAGCATCATTGCGCGCGGCACGATCGGCTTCTCGGGCGCCGACCTGCAGGCGCTCGTCAACCAGGCCGCCGTCAAGGCGTCGGCCGAGAACGCCGACGCGGTTCGCCCGAGTCACTTTGAGTGGGCCAAGGAGCGCGTGCGTCCCCCTCTCTCTCCGCCTCGTCGTCGTCGCGGCCGAAACTCACGCTCGAACCTCTTTTCTCCAGATCATGATGGGCGCCGCCCGCACCAGCGCCTACATCACGGACGAGAACAAGCTCGCTACGGCCTACCACGAGGCTGGCCATGCGGTGCGTCCTCGGCTCTCTATCGTCGTCGTCGTCGGCGAGGCACTGACCCTTTCCGTCCGGCAGCTCCTCGCCATCTACACCAAGGGCGCCTACCCGCTCCACCTCATCACGGTCGTCCCTCGTGGCAACGCCCTCGGCTACACATCAATGTTGCCCGAGGCGGAAAAGAACTCGCATTCGCTCCTCGAGTACCGGGCCAAGCTCGACGTGGCGATGGGTGGCCGCGTCGCCGAGGAGATCATCTACGGCGCCGACAACGTGACGGACGGCGCGTCTTCCGACATCTCGTCTGCGACCAACATTGCGACGAGCATGGTGCGGCGCCTCGGCTTCTCGGACGCGGTCGGCCCCGTCGCGCACACGGGCCAGGCGAGCGACGGCGAGCCGCAGCCGTCCGAGGAGACGCTGCGCGTCATTGACGGTGAGATCCGGTCGCTCGTCGAAGGGGCGCAGGAGCGCGCGAGGGCGTGCTTGACGGCCAAGAAGGTCGAGCTCGAGCGGCTCGCGAGGGCGCTCGTCGAGTACGAGACGCTCGACAGCGCAGAGGTGCAGAAGGGTGCGTCCCACCTCTCTTTCCCTCTCTCCCTCTCTCTCTCTCTCTGTCAGCGGGCGGTACTGACCGTGTCGGTCTCGGCGCGCGCAGTGATCAAGGGCGAGCCGATCCAGCGGACGGGGCTCGAGTGAGGGGTGGGGCGAGGCTCTTGTTCCCGCCGCGTGTAGTGACAGCAACTTGACTAGAAGCAATGTACCGTAGTCTCCCCTTTTCGAGTGCAGACCGCCTCGCAGTGAGCGAGAGAGCGAGGTCTCGGCTTTTCGAGGAGCGCCGGACGAGGAGGAGAGGCTCGTCGGCTCGGCTCCCTCTCCCCTCACCACACTCTGCTCTGCTTGCCAGTCCCGCCATGGCCTCTTCTGGTGTCGCAGGACTCCCCGCAGCCGGTGCGTTCCCTCCCCCTGAGCCTGCACAGCTCAGCCCGGCGCGCTGACGCTCCCCTCCCCACTCAGGCGTCGGCAGCCTCGCCACGCTCCTCAAGCGCCTCGAGGCCGCCTGCAGCCGACTTGAAGACGTCGCCCTCACCTCGGCGAGCGGCGCCCCCCTCTCGAACGCGTCCGCTGTTGGAGCGGCCGGCATCCCCCCGCCCGCGGCCGCCCCCTCGTCGTCCTCGTCGTCGGCCGCCGTCGCAGCGCCGCAGCAGCAGGACGAGGTCAAGCTCGCGCCGAGCGTCGAGGCGTTCCAGGAGCTCGTCGACGGGCCTTTGACCAAGTACATCAGCCTCAGCAAGGACCTCGGCGGCCTCATTGAGCAGCAGGTCCGTCCTCCTCTACGACCTCTCTCAATCTCTCTCGCCCGCCCTGGAGCCCCCTGAGCTGACCCAGTCCTACCCACGCAACAGTCGCAGCAGGTCGCCAACGCGTTCATCGCCCAGAAGGACTTTGTCCAGCTCGCGACGGCGTGCAAGAAGCTGTCGGCCTCGGACCCAAAGTACCAGTCGCTCATCGGGCCGACCCAGACGGCCCTGCTCGCCGTCATCGACGTCAAGGAGAAGAACCGCGCGAGCAAGGAGAGCAACCAGCTCACGGTCGTCAGCGAGGGCATCCCGGCGCTCGGCTGGGTCACCCTTGTGCGCCCGTCTCTCTCTCTCTGTCTCTCCTCGCCGTCCCAGTCGGCCGTACTGACCCCTTGCGTCGCCTCGCAGGACGCCAAGCCTGGTCCCTATGTCGGCGAGTTCAAGGACAGCGCCATGTTCTGGGTCAACCGCGTCATCAAGGAGCACAAGGAGTCGTGCGTCCCCGCCCTCGTCCTCCTTTGCGTCCCCCTCCTCGGCGACTCACGCCCCTCGCGCCACGCCCTGCAGGAACCCGAAGCAGGTCGAGTGGGCCCGCAGCTTTGTCGCGCTCCTCGAGGACCTGCGCAAGTACATTATGGCGCACCACACGACGGGCTTGACGTGGAACCCCAAGGTGCGTCTCCTCTCCCTTGTTTCCCCCTCGTCGCCGAGACTGACTCCTCGCCCACGAACAGGGAGCCGACCCGACGACGTACAAGCCGTCCGCCTCGGCCTCTGCCGCCCCCGCTTCGGGCGGCGCCCCTCCTCCCCCTCCCCCTCCTCCTCCTCCCGCCGCCCCGGCCCCTCCTCCTCCGCCTCCCGCAGGCGGCGCTACCGCACCCGCACCTGCCTCGACCTCGAGCGGCGGCGGCGGCGACATGTCGTCCGTGTTTGCGGCGCTCAACCAGGGCGAGGGCGTCACCAAGGGCCTCAAAAAGGTCGACAAGAGCGAGATGACGCACAAGAACCCCGAGCTGCGCGCTTCGGGCGCCGTGCCGGCTACCGGTGCGTCCCAATCTCCCTTTCTCTCTCTCTCTCTCTCTCTCTCTCTCTCTCTCTCTCTCTCTCTCTCTCTCTCTCTCGTGCGGGCAAGAGCGACTGCTCGGAGCGAGAGCGCTCACGAGGCTCGAGCGTGCGCGCAGCGGCGAGCAAGGGCCCGGCCAAGGCGCCCAAGCCGGCGGCGATGCAGAAGAAGCCCGTCAAGACGGAGCTCGACGGCAACAAGTGGAACATCGTGCGTCCTCGCGCTCGCTCTCTCTCTCTCTTTCTCGGCGTCGGCAACTCGAGGCGTGCTCGACCGAGACTGACCTGCCCTCCCTCTTCCTCGACACGCAGGAGAACCACGAGAACGAGCGCGGGATCGTCATCGAGCAGACCGAGATCAACCAGACGGTCAACGTGTTCAACGTCAAGGGCTCGATCATCCAGGTCAAGGGCAAGGTCAACGCCATCTCGCTCGGTGCGTCGCGCCACCTTTCCGCTCCTCGACTCGGCCCCTCGCTCCTCCTCGAAGCAGCGAAACTGACTCGTTCTTCGACGGGCCTGCCGCACAGTCAACTGCCCCAAGACGTCGATCCTGGTCGACTCGACCGTGTCGTCGCTGAGCGTGTCCAACTCGCCGTCGTTCACGGTCCAGATCCTCGGCAAGTGCCCGACCATCCTCCTCGACGGCAACGACGGCGGCCAGGTCTACCTCTCGCGCGAGTCGCTCGCGTGCGAGATCGTGTCGGCAAAGTGCTCGGCCCTCAACGTGAGCCTGCCCGTCGACGGCGAGGACGACGGCGTGTTTGAAGAAAAGGCCGTCCCCGAGCAGCTCAAGACGGTCGTCAAGGACGGAAAGCTCGTCACGACGGTTGTCGAGCACTCGGGCTGAGGGTCGTCGTTGTCGTAGCCCCCCTCTTTGTCCAGCAGTGTAGAAATGCAGCCGTGTCTCTCTCTCTCTCTCTCTCTCTCTCTCTCTTTCTGGGCCCGCACTCGACCTCTCTCGAGTACCCGAGAGGCTCATCTCGCAAAGCCCTCGCTAAAGTACAACAAGCCCTCTCGCCCTCTGTGCGCTACGTCCGACGAGACGACGACGACGACGAGGACGACGACCGCCCGGGCGCGTCCTCGCGGATGCAGTTGCCCTCGCCGGGGAGGAGGTACCGCAGCTCGTCGGCGTGCTCGACGACGTACGTCGGGATGTCGGTCGCGCTCTTGCTCCTGTTGCGGATGTATCGGGGCGTAGGGAGAGGGAGAGGGGAGGGGTCAGTGCGGCGCTTGATCGATCGAGAGAGGGACGAAGGAGAGGTCGCGCGCGAGAGAGAGTGGAGGGAGGGAGGGGGGCGGGGACGCACGGGACCAGCCTGAGCTTGTTGAACAAGTCGCGGTACGTGTACGCCTCTGGCAACATTGCGAAAAAGTCGAGGCCGGCGCAGATGGTGTGCTGGATGCGCTCGGGCTTGAGGAGGTGAGCCGGGCGCGAGCCGAGGCGGTCGACGTGCGAGTAGCCGGTCGCCTTTGTCGCAAAGTCGGACAGGCGGCGGAAGCACCAGCTGTGTGGAGGGGAGGGAGGGCCGGGGGCGGAGGGAGAGGGGGAGAGTCGCGGTGGATGAGGAGGGGGGAAGAGGGACGGCGAGGAGGGAGGAGGGAGAAGAGGCAGAGGTAGAGGGAGAGGGACAGGGAGAGCGTCAGTCGAGGGAACCTGGAGAGAGAGAGAGGACGAGAGGGAGAGAGGGCGCACGAGCAGTGCCAGCCCGAGTTGGCGAGAACACGCTCGGTGACCTTGCCGTGCCTGCGGGAGAGTGTGTCAGTCGCGCACGCGGTTCTCCACCCCAAGCACGAGGGACACGCTCAGAGAGAATGGCCCTCGAGGACAAAAGAGAGCACGAGACGCACCTGTAGAACTCGTCCGACCCTCTGCCGCGCTGCGGCCACTCGACGGCCGTCGCCCTCCATGAGCTCGTCTCGCCGCCCTCCTCCCACTCAAAGCTGTACAAGAAGCTCCTCATGCCGAGGTGCAACGCCGAGCCTTTGCCGAGTTCGGGCGCGGCAAACGCGCACGCCTCGACGAGCGCGGCCGTCTTGCGCGAGGGCACCTCGTCGACGTCGCTCAACAGGAGGACGGGCGGCGGCGTGTGCGGGTCGGCCGGGTACTCGGAGCGGAGGAGGTCCGTCATGGCGCGGCGGAGCGCAATCTCCTGCTCGAACGGCGACTCGCCCGCAGCGAGCTCGGCGCCGGTAAAAGGGCGGTACGTGATCTTGGGCAGGTAGGGCTTGAAGCGCGGGTCGGCGTCGAGCGCGGCCGAGAGGATGCGCGGCTTGGCAAGGCCGGTAAAGGTGCGGTCCGACTCGAGGATGAAGAAACGCGCGACGACGGGCGACAGCTCGTGCAGGCGCACGAGGAGGAGGTCGAGTTCGGTCGAGAAGATGGTCTGCGTGGGGCGCGCGTGCGGGTCAGGGTCTTTGGTGGTGCGGGCTTGTGTGTGAGAGAGAATGGGGGACGCACGGCGTCCCAGACTTGGGGCACAGGGTGTGGTCGCGCGTGCCAGCCGTGCAGGTGGCACAGGTCGTCGGGGCGGGCGTCGTCGGCCCAGTAGTGGGGGATGACGTCGGTCGGGGCTTCCGAGGTGTCCCACAGGGGCCTGGTCGAGTAGGCGAGGTAGCCTCGGGGCAGGTTGGGGTGCACGAGGGCGGCGTAGACGAGTGCGAGGGCGACGAGGGCGACGACGAGGTGCAGTGGGCGAACGCGTCGGGCGAGCATGCTCGGGGGTGGCGGTGGCTTGTAGCCAGCTGTTGTGCGGTATGTGCTCGTGACCAGCCTCGGGCCAGGCGGCTGTGGGACGAGGGAGAGAGATGGTCTGAAGGTCGACGTGTGGGGAGGCCGACGACGACACCGCCTCGGCTCACAGGGCGACTCGCGGTAGATGCACAGAGCCGTACTAGTGTCTACAGGGCAGCTTGTACCGGTCCACAGCCAAATCGAGAGAGCCAGGCGAGCGAGGTCTCATCTCTGAGGTCGTCGTCGGGCGTCCGCCTCTTGCTGCTCTCCGTCACGCTCTCCCGCTCGAGCCATGTCGAACCCGTTCGCAGACCCAAACCCGCAGTCCCTCGACTCGGTCCGTCCCGCCCTCGCCCCTCGTCGTCCCGTCCTCGCTCATCCCCCTCATCGCCCGCCCCGAGCAGAACCCGTTCGCCGACCCAACGGTCCAGGCCGGCCTCCAGTCGCGCACCCAGGACGACTACGAGCTGTCGAGTGGCGCGGCCCAACAGCCGCAAACCGCGCAGGGGGGCGCCGACGTCCAGGCCCGCCTCGAGGAGCTGCAGCGCAGGGAGCGTGAACTCGCCGTGCGTCCCTCGTCCTCTCTTCCCCTGTGTGGTCCTGACCGAGCTGACATACCGCACGCAACGCACGCAGGCTCGGGAAACCGCCCTCAGCCAGAAGCAGGAGCACATCCGCAACTTGTCCGTCCCTCCCTCCCTCCTTCCTCCTCGACCCAGCATCCTCCTCGAGCCACGCCCACCACAGCGACCGTGCACTGACACCTACCTCGTGTTCTGTCCTGGCAGCGGCAAGGCCAACTGGCCCGGGTTCGGCTTCAACATCCTGTTCCACAGCATCGAGGAGGAGATCCCCGACGCGCACCAAGCCACGGTCCTCATGCTGTACCGCATCTGGATGTTCTTCGTCCTCGTCCTCGCCGTCAACCTCGTCGCCGCCGTCCTCTTGACTGCATCAGGCTGTGCGTCCTCTCCCTTTTCGTCCCTCGTCAAGACCCTTACTCACCCTCGGGTTTCCGCCCACAGCGTCTAGCGGCGACCTCGGCGCAGGCATCATGTACCTCCCCGTCCTCAGCGTCCTCTCCTTCCTCCTGTGGTGTGCGTCGCGCGCCTCCTCTTGGTCTTTCTGCTTGCCCTCGAGACTCGCTCGACGAGGATCCTGACTCTCTCTCTCTTTCGCGTGTACAGACCGGCCCGTCTACAACGCCTACTCCAAGGAGTACTCGTTCTTCTACTGTGCGCATCGACCCCTTTCCTCCTCTCTCTTGAGCCTCGGGACTGACCCTTTCGCTCTCCCCTCGCCCCTCCTCGCCCTCTCCCTCTCTCTCTCTCTCGCCCCAACCCGCCCCACCCCGCCCCCGCCGCACAGACATCTTCTTCTTCTTCGGCCTTTGGCACGCCCTCTTCTGTGTCTACATGTTTGTCGGCATCCCCTCGTCGGGCGGCGCCGGCCTCATCAACCTCATCTCGAGTTTCGCCGGAGGCCACATTGCGGCCGGGGTCGTGTGCACCCTCGCGACCGTCGGCTGGGCCCTCGAGACGCTCGCCTTCCTGTGGATGTTCAAGAACGTCAGGGCCCACTCGAGTGGCGAGCAGGGGCACACGCTCGCCCAGGCAAAGCAGGAGATTCAGATGTGTGCGTCCTCTCGACTTTTGCTCCTCTCTCTCTCTCTCTCTCTGTCGCCGCCGACCCGCCTTCCCTCCCGACAAGAGTCCTGACCTGCTTCTCCTCCCGCTCTGATGCGACGACGCAGACGGCATCAAGGCCTACCTCTTCAAGGCCTCGAGCATGCCCGCCTCGTCGCAGCAGCAGCCCGGCGCGCAGGTCTAGCGGGCTCGTCGACTCGGGCGCCGCAGCGGTTTCGGCAGCAAGCGGGGGCATCTGGACGAGGTGCGGCTCGGCTCGAGCGTGGGAGCTGGGAGGGGACGGACTCGGCTCGAGTGAGGGCTTTCTTTCTGTGCACGCCGTAACCTCTCGAACCTCTTTTCTTTTCTTGTCGTGCTCGTCGCCGCTCTCGAGAGGGGCCGCATGAGAGAGAGAGAGAGTCAAGCATGCTGTTACAGGCTGTGCGAGGGAGAGAGAGAGAGAGGGAGAGGCTGAAGAACGAGGTAAAGGTCGGGCAGAGAGAGGGGGAGAAAGGCGAAGTGGGAAAAGGCGAGGGCGAGGGGGGATCTATCACGACAGGTGCGAGGGGGGTAATACGGCAGAGAGGCACACACACACACAGAGAGAGAGAAAGAGAGAGAGGAGGGGGCGCCTCACCGAGAGACAAAGCCCGGGTCGCGCACGGCGGGCGTCTGAGCGCCGACGAGCGCGATCCCCTCCTCCTCGTCCTCGTCCTCGTCGCCGCCGCTCCCTGCGCCGCCGAGCAAGCCGTACTCGCTCGGGCGCCTCGCGAACCTGCTCCCCCTGCGCTGGCCCCTCGCGCGCCACGTCGGCGCGACGACGAACGCGTGCCACCCGGCGCGCACCATGTCGGCGAGCGCGCCGGCGAGCTCGGCGCACGGGCCCTCGCCGCCGTCGGCGTGCGGGTCGTCGGCGCGGCGGGCGAGCCTCGGGCGGCGCCAGAACCGGAGCGTGAGCGACGACGCGACGACCGACACGCTCGAGAGCGCCATGGCGGCGCCGGCCATCATCGGGTGCAGGTGCACGCCCCACGGCAGGAGGACGCCCATGGCGAGCGGGACGCCGACGAGGTTGTACACGGTCGCCCACACAAAGTTGAGGCGGATCTGGCGAAAGATGCGCCGCGAGAGGTCGAGCGCGGCGACGACGTCGAGCAGGTCGGCCTTCATGAGGACGACGTCGGCCGCCTCCATCGCGATGTCGGTGCCGGTGCACAGGGCGATGCCGACATCGGCGGCGGCGAGAGCGGGCGAGTCGTTGATGCCGTCGCCGACCTGCAGGTGCCGCGACCGAGGAAGAGGGTCAGTGCGGCTCGACGACGAGAGAAGAAAGAGGGCGAGAGAGAGAGAGCGATGACGCACCATGGCGACGCGGTGACCTTGCTGCTGAAGCTTCTGCACGAGCGCCTTCTTGCCGTTGGGGCTCATGGCCGCGTGCACGTCGACAGCGGCGATTCCGACCTCGTCGGCGATGGCGCGCGCCGTCAGCGGCTGGTCGCCCGTCGCGACGAGCACCTCGACGCCCATCCACCGCAGCGCGTCGATGGCCTGGCGCGCCTCGGCCTTGACCGTGTCGGCGAGCGAGACGACGCACGCGAGCTGGGCGTCGACGGCGACGGCGATGCACGTGCGCCCGAGGCGCTCCTCACGCGTGCGGAACTCGGCGTACGCCGAGGGGAGCGTGACGGCGCACTCGTCGGCGAGGAACGACGCGTTGCCGATCTCGATGCGGTGCGTCGAGCGGCCCGTGCCGGACGAGGGCGACAGCGAGGGAAAGTGGCCCGCGACCTCGCACCGGACGCCCTTGCCCGTCACCGACGCGAACGACGTCACGTCGAGCGACGACGGGACCTCGGCGAGGCCGAGCGAGCGCAAGCCCCACTGGGCGACGGCCTTGGCGAGCGGGTGCTCCGACTTGGTCTCGGCGGCGGCAAAGAGGAGGATGGCGTCGTCTTGCCAGCCGACACGGGCGCCGAGCGCGTCGGCCTCGCTCGACTCGAGACCGGTGCGCTCGACCCACCGCACGCCGACGACGTCGAGCTTGCCGACGGTGAGCGTGCCCGTCTTGTCGAGCACGATGCGGTCGACGCGGTGGCTCGCCTCGAGCGGGCCGGCGCCCTTGATGAGGATGCCGTGCTGCGCGCCGACGCCCGTGCCCACCATGACGGCCGTCGGGGTCGACAGGCCGAGCGCGCACGGGCACGCGACGACGACGACCGAGATGCACAGGCGCAGGCAGACCATGAACTTGGTCGTGCCCTCCTCGTCAAACACCCTCGGCAGGTCGGACGCGACGTGGGCGACGACCATCCACGCGACAAAGGTCGCGAGCGCGAGCGAGATGACGACGGGGACAAAGTAGCCCGCGACCGTGTCGGCGAACGCCTGGATCGGCGCCTTGCTCGTCTGGGCGTCCTCGACGAGGTGGACGATCTGCGCGAGCGCCGTGTCCTTGCCCGCACGCGTGACGCGCATGTCGAACGTGCCCTGTCCGTTGACGGTGCCGCCGATGACGCTCGACTTGAGGCTCTTGGCGACGGGCACGACCTCGCCCGTCACCATGCTCTCGTCGACCGACGACTCGCCGCGGATGACGACGCCGTCGGCGGGAATCTTGTCGCCGGGGACAATCTTGACGACGTCGTGGACCTGGATGAGCTCGGTCGGGACCTTCTTCTCCTTGGTGCACTCGGCGTCCGTGTAGATGATGGCCTGCGACGGCGCGAGGCTCATGAGGCGACTCAGCGCCGTGCTCGTCTGGCCCTTGGCGACGTTCTCGAGGTACCGCCCGAGCGAGATGAACGTGATGAGCATCGTGCACGTGTCGAAGAAGACCTTGGGGTGGTACGCCGGGTCGCCGGCGAACGGCGCGCACACCATGGCGGCGACCGAGTAGACGAACGCGGCCGACGTGCCGAGGACGACGAGGACGTCCATCGTCGCCGACGAGTGTTTGAGGGCGCGCCACGCCGAGCGGTAGAACCGCAGGGCGACGCCGAACTGGACGGGGAGCGTGAGGAACAGGCACGCGAGGTCGCCGAGGTAGATGCCGCGCACGAGCGCAAAATTGACGACGGGCCGCAGGAACGGGACCATGGGCAGGACCATCGACAGGAGGAAGACGGGGAGACCGAACGACGCGGCGCGCAGGAACGCGCTCCGCCACTCGGTGATCTCCTTGGTGCGCGCGAGCGACTTAAGCTGCATCGCGTTGTTCTCGTCCGACGCGAGCGTCGCGTCAAAGCCCGTGTCCTCGATCGCCTCGACAATGTCGCGCACGCCGGCGAGGATGGACGGGTCGTAGGTGACGCTCGCGCGCTCGGTCGCGAGCGACACGACGGCCGACAGGATGCCCGGCGTCGAGCGCAGCGACGACTCGATCGACGAGACGCAGGCGCCACAGCTGTTTGGCGCGAGGGTAGGGAGAGTCAGAGTCGTCCTCGACTTCCTCCCTCGCTCCTGGACCTGAGAGAGAAAGCGGCTGGCGACGCACGTCATGCCGTAGATCTGGAGCTGCACCGTGTCGGCCTTGGCCGGCTGTATAGGCGCCGCCTCGAACCCCATGTCCTCGATCTCCTGCGAGGACGGCAGAGGAGGAGGGTCAGCGAGGTGGTTCCAGGGCGAGGAGGGGGGGGTCTCGAGAGTCTGGGGCGCACCTCGGCGAGCTTCTCGGGCGTCCACAGCGCAGGGTCGTACTCGATGACGGCTCGCTCGGCGCTGTAGGTGCGTCCGAGGTCAGTACGGGCGGGCGCGAGCCGCTCTCCGAGGAGTTCGGCGACGACGAGCGGGAGGCCGAGGACGCACAGGAGCGCAACCTTGACGCTGGCGATGCCGTCCTGGCTGTTCAGCCCGTTCTCGATGCTCGCGACACATGCGCCGCACGTCATTCCTGTTGGCCGCGGCGAGGAGATGAGGTGAGCGACGTTCGCGAGCGGCAGGGGGAGGGGCAAGAGAGGGGCGACAGGGAGAGAGCGTGCGCGCACCTTCGACCTTGAGATGGACAGTGTGCACGGTCGCCTTGTCGCCGAACGAGAGCGCCTCGAGGTCGCCATCGTCGTCGAGGAGCTTCGCCTCCATCTTGCTGATGAGCGACTCGGTCGAGCGGGCGGGGCGCTGGCTGGCCTGGCGGGAGGGCGCACGGGGCTCGGAAACGCTCTTAAGGTGTGCTCGGAGCTGTGCAGCACGGCGGTCGAGTGTCGGGGAGCTTGAGGACGAGCGAAGTTGGCGGACGGTCTGGACTCGGCGAGGCGGAGCCTCGGACCTCTTGCTCGGTCGCACTCGCCGGACTCGCTCATCTCACTCGCTCTCGAGGGGACAGGAAAACAGCTGAGGGCAATGCGGTTGAAATGCTTTTGTCGTGCTTCAGGTGGCGCACATGAGGCAGCCATGCGAGGGAGAGAGCGAGAGGGGAGGGAGGGCGAAAGGGTATCTAGCGACAAGTACAAGGCTTGGGAGGGAAGAGGGAAGAGGTTTGCGTTGGTGTTGAAGACGGTTGAACGACATGCGAGTGAGGGGCGCGGGTACTACTGGATTTGCGGGTGCGACGATCGGGAAGGGAGAGAGAGGACGAGAGGTGACTGCTGCTGAACGCGGCTTGTTCGAGAGAGAGGGTGGGGCAGGGGCGGTGCGAGGCACGAGCGTCGTGTCGCCGAGCTGGCCGAATTGGATCGACGCAGCGCCGGGCGAGAGGCGACGACGAGGCCGGCGGCGACGACTACCGGTCGTCCTCGGACGACTCGCCGTGTCCGTACGCCGCCCTCGAGTAGACGACCTCGCGCCCTCGACCGCGACGAAGCTCGCTGCGGCTCCGGCTGCGCTCGTCTCGCGCCGAGCTGCGCCCACGCCCACGCGGCGCGTCCGCCTCGCCATCGGCGTCGTCCCCGCTCGGCTCCTCCTCGTCGAGCGTGCGCTCGCGCTCGCGCGTGCGGCCACGCCCACGGTCGGCAGGAGCGCTCACGCGCCCACGCGAGCGCGAGTGCGAGGCGCGCGACCGAGAGCGAGTCGGGGCCGGTGAGGGCGAGGGCGACGCCTTGCGGGCCGAGGGCGACATGGAGCGCTTGACGGCGCCGTGGCCGCGTGCGCCCGAGCGGCCGCGACCCTCGGCGGCGGGTGCGGCGTCGGTAGCGTTCGAGTTGCGGCGGGCGACGGAGCGGCCGCGACCGGCGGTAGGTGGAGAAGGGGGAGGGGAAGGGAAGGGCGACACGCCGGACGGCGTCTCGCTCGTCGCCTGGATGTAGTGGCCCGGCGTGAGCCTGGCGCGCTCGGCGCCACGGCCTCGGCCGGGGCGGATCGTCGCGTCGCGGTCGAGGTCGGACGCGCGGACGGTGGTCGACAGCGGGATGTCGTCGTCGGCGGTGGGCGAGCTCGGGGTGGGCGTGAGCGGGCGCAGCGACGGCTCGGTGCGGACGTTGAGCGCCGCAGGACCGCCGCGGCCGCCGAACATGGCGCGGCGAGGGCGAGGCGCGGGCGACATCGAGGCCGAGGGGGACGAGTTGCCGACGGCGCGTGAGGGAAGGGCGGCGTCGACCGACAGGCTGCGCTGCATCTCGGGGCCCGACTGGTCGATCGACGCCGAGCGACCACGCTCGACCGGCGCCTCGGTCGACAGGTGCGAGAACAGGTAGCACGCGAACGCCGAGTGCGGGTCGTGCTCCTCGCCCTCGGACGGCGACGGCGACGCTAGCGGCGACTCGCGCGGCTCGACCGGCGACGCCTGCCCAGTCCGGAGCGCCCGGATGCGCGGCGACAGGAGGACCTCGTCGGTCGTGTCGAGCGACGCGAGTCCCCGCAAGGCCGGCGAGCCCGGGCCGGACAGGCGCCTGCTGCTCGACCGGAAGCTCGACAGGGACGTCTCGAGCTTGGGGCGCTTGGGCACGCCGACGCACCCTGGCCGGCCGCAGTGCGACGGCGGCGCGACGAGCGTGGGCTGCTCTGCCGAGTCGCACTGGCCGGGGAGCGACAGGGCGGCGATGTCGTCCTCGTGGACGTGCGCGCCCGAAAAGTCGGCCATGGTCGGGAGCGCGACAAAGCGCGACGAGGGCGACGTCGGGTTGAACGCGGGCGACGAGTGGGCGGCGGCCGCCTTCTGGCGAAAGTAGAGCGGCGAAGGGACCGCGGCGTGGAGCCGGCCGGGCTTGCGCCGGTACGGGAGGTCCTTGGCGGCGGCGGCCGCCGCGTCTGCGGCGCTAACGAGTGGCGACGCTAACGGGTCCGGCTGGTAGTTGATCGTCCACGCGGGCGAGTACCGGCCACCGCCGTTGGGCAGCGACTGGCCGCCGTACTCGAACCGGTGCTTGGGCGGCGGGAGGTCGAGTGAGGGCGGGTCGGCGAGGTGAAGCATGCCGCTCCTCGGTGACGGGCTGTTGTTGGCGGAACTGGGCGGGGTGGAGCACACCGACTTGGCCGACGGGACGAGTGGCGGCACGGCCGACAGGAAGGGCGAGTCGTCGGGCGACGCCTCGCTGCGCTCGAGGTCGGCCTTGCGGCAGTCGCTCGAGCAGTAGGTCGAGCCCATCGTGGCATTGCCGCAGCTGCACAGGCGCGGCGCGGGAGGGGAGGGGGACGGGGTCGAGATGTCAGCTTTCGGTTCGCGGCTCGGACGAAGCCAAAATCTCGGGGCGCGCGACGGCAACCCCCAGCACGGGGACAGAGGGGCAAAGAGAGGGCGGGCGCACCTGAGGCAGAAGTCGCCGAACGGGAGCTCGACGCCGTCCTCGGTAGGCTCGCGGGTGCGGACCGCAAACTCCATCTCGAGACGAGCACGTTCCGTGGAGGCGAGGCTCGGCACTCGTGGACCGGGTTGGATCGCGCGCTCTGGCGAATAGTTGCGCGTCGCTCTGGCGCAGGTGGATAGGGCGGTCGCTGGTCGTGCGGGCGAGTGTCGTCGGCGGCGGGATCAGGAAAGGCTCGGCGGGCGGGTGGTGTGCGAGGCGAGTCTGGCGAGAGGCCGGTCGGCGGTCGTCGAGGGAGGGCTGGCCGGGGTGTGCGAGCTCGAACGGTGGAACGAGAGAAAGCTGGCTCGAGCTGGGCGGGGCGATCTGCGGCAGCTGGTGGAGGGCGAGAGGCGACGACGGCGAAGGGCTCGCGCGCGCTCAGGCTGTGTCCGCGCGAGCTCGTTCGGGGGAGGGTTTCTGCCTCTCCGCCTTTTTCTCCCAGGCGCCCCCGCGCACCGGCCGTGCCTGAGCGAGCATCTTGGGCCGTCACTTTGGCTCGCCCATCGAAGCACACACGCACGCGCGTTGCACCGCTCTGTGTCCGTGCGGCCGTGCCGCGTCCGTTTCCTCGCGGCGGGACCGCTTCCTCGCACTTCCCTCCCACGCTCTCTCCCTCGCTCTCATGCGCTCGCTGTCGCATCCTCGTCGACGACGACAATGGCGAGCGATTGCCGCCCACACGTTTCTCAGCTCTCTGCTCGACCGACACCCGGCCCGCTCGGCCCGCTCCCTGTGTCCTCCCCCGCCGTCGAGAGCTTTGTCTGCTCGTCCGCGATTCTGCTCGCGTGGGCTGCCTTTGTCGCCTGCCTCGAGCCAAGCCCGACGCTCTGCTCCCGCCCACACCAAGCGTTGAGCGAGCTGCAGCCCGGCCGTGCCGCCGGGCGTGGGGTGCAGCGCGAGAGGCTCAATCTTGCCTGTTCTCCGCCTCCCCAGCTCGCGCTCGACCTGCTCTCTCGGGTCGCAAGCTTTGTCGTCCAACTCCCGCACCATCCCGCCCGGACGGTGTCCACGTTCCGCCTCGTTGAGGGAGAGAGAAACGTGCCACGTCGCCTGCCGCTCGGGCCCACTCTCGCGTATTTGGACCGCGGCTCTCAGTCTCTCTCGCCGCGGCCCTCGTACGTGCCTGCTCGACGCCGCATTCCGTTGCAGCCAGTCTGACGTGGCCTGAAGCTCTGAGGCGGCCGCCGTATTTCCGCTCGACCTGGACCGCCTGCTGGGCGTTCCGCTGTCCCCGCTCGCCCGGGCCCGTAATGAGCAGCAGAGCACTCACGGTCACCCGGCGTGCTCTCAAAGGCGAGGCCGCTACATATGTACGACCGGGAAAGCCGTCGACGAGACGAGGAGGAGCGGTCCGTGCACTGCGCTCCTCCTCGGTGCACAAACTTTGCCCTCGAGAGCGTTTTGCTTGCGTGAGCAGCGACGCGACCGAGATCTCCGATCTGGCTACCGACGACGTCGTGCGCGCGAAACCCGGAAGCAATTATCGAGATCCGATCGTGCATTTGACAAACGAGAGAGGGACAACACTTCTCCACGTGTGCGTACGCCGAGCTGCCTTGCATGGGAGCTTTGCCCGCGCCGGCGTGGCATCGGCTTGCGCTTCTGCTCAAAGGACGAACCGCTGGGAATCGTCCCTCTCGAGCGAGGCCGACCCGGGCGGAGCGCTCGACCCGCTTCTGTCCGCGTCCGCTCTCGTCGCGTCGACCCTGGCCCTGACCTGTGCCGTCGACCGTGCCGAGCTCGAGAGCTTGAGCGCGTGACGCCCGGCAACCACAAGAAAGCGAGGGCCCGGGCGACGAGCGCTCGCGCTCACGACGGCGCTCGCGTCCGTCGCCGGACTTGGTGCTGCTAACTAGCGCAGCGCCAGATCTACGCGCCAGTGCAACCGCGCTTTTTCTGAAGCTCGAGCTGCACGCGTGATGCTTCTTTTGGCGAGCGAGAAAAGCGAGCCGACGAGCGAGTGTGCACGGACCGCGGGGGATCCTCCCCGCGATGGATCGCTCGGAGAACTCGCACGCAGCGCGCTTTTCTTTCCGAGGGCCTGCTGCGATTCGTCTGCTCGGAGGAGGATCGCCCTCGTCGTGCATCGCGGTCATCTCGAGGGCGGCGCCATGCGCATGAGTTGCCGCTGCGAGGAGGAGGAGGGAGCGAGCCGCGGCTCGTGCGCAGCGGACCTTGCCGAGCGGGAGAGAACGCAGCGGAGCAGGGCTCGAGCCGGCTCGCTGCTCGGCCGTCGAAACAAGAGCGCAAGAGAAAGCGCTCGAGAGGCCGCAGCGAGGTAGGAACGAGGCACGAGAAGGACGAAAGACGATTCTATTGCTCGACGAGGCCCGCCGCTGGTGGCCTCGCATCTACAGCTCCGAGTGCTCCTTGGCCTTGTCCGGATGCCGGTAGCCGAACGCCTGCTCGAGAGCTGCGGGACGGGGAAGAAGAGGGAGGAGAGGACGGGTCAGGATCGACGGACTCTGCGGAGCGCGACGACGACAAGGGGAGGGCACGGACGCACCTTCTCGCTGCTGGGACGTGAGGCTGGGAGGCATGACGACCTGGTACTCGACGTAGAGGTCGCCGTGGCCCGACAGGTGGTAAATCGGCATGCCCTCGCCGTGAATCACGTCGACGAACCCTGGTCGGCGTGCGAGGGTCAGGCTCGGCGCCTCGGCGTGCGACACGACTACTCGAAAAGAGAATGGGAGAGGGTGCGCACCGGGCTGAGTGACGCCAGTCCGCGACAGGACGACGTCGTGGCCATCGAGGCCCTTGACGCGGTGCTTGAACCCGAGGAGCGCCTGCGCGACGGGCAAGGCGAGTCAGGGCCGGCTCGACAGTTGCGACAGGAAGAAGAGAGGAAGGAGGGACGCACCTCGGCGACGCTGATGGGCTCCTTCCAGTACAGGTTCGACTCCTTGCGCGCAAAGCCGCCCTTTACCTTCTTGCTCCGCACGCGCACAATGACGTCGCCCGCGACCCAGTCGGGGCTCTCGTCGGCCTCGCCCTCGAACACGACCTCGGCGCCCTCGGGCATGCCGCGGTCGACGTGCAGGTTGAGCTCCGACGTCGTCTCGACGATGCGGTGGCCCTTGCAGGTCGAGCACAGGTGCTTGATCGACTTGCCGCGCCCGGCGCACCGGTCGCAGTGCATCTGCATCTGCTGGAAGATGCCCGGGCCGAGCTGGTGCCGCACGAGGCGGACGCCGCGGCCCTCGCAGGTCGGGCAGGTGACGATGTCCTTCTCGCTCCGGGCGCCGGTACCTGCGGCGAGACGAGGTCAGTGTCGACTCGAAGAGGAGGAGCGAAATCTGACAGGGACGCACCGTCACACTGCTCGCAGACGGCTTTGCGCGCGACCGAGAACTGTGCGCGAGGAAGGAGAGAGTGGTCAGGTCGCAGTCGAGGAGAACGAGCGACGAGGGGGAGGAGGACGGCGGCGACGCACCTTGAGCGAGTCGCCCTCGTACATGGCCTTGAGGTCGACCTCGATCTCGGCGAGCATGTTCTGCCCTCGCCGCTGCTGCTGCCCGCCTGCGCCGCCGAACCCGAACGCGTTGCGGAAGATGTTGAACGGGTCGCCGCCGCCGCCGGCTCCTCCGCCACCCTCCTGCTGCTTGACGCCCTCCTCGCCGAACCGGTCGTACGTCTTGCGCTTCTCTGGGTCCGAGATGACCTCGAACGCGCGCGACACCTCGAGGAACTTGACCTTGGCCTCCTCCGAGTCGTTCTTGTCCGGGTCTGTAGGGGGCGATTGGGCGCGGTCAGCTTGCGCCAATGGGCACAGAGAGTGGACGGGCGCGACGCACGGTACTGCTTGCTCAGTTTCTGCGCGAGGAAGGCGAGTTGGAGATGAGGAGGAGGGAGAGGTCAGTCGAGGTTGTTCGGCTCGACACGGGGCTCGAGCGAGGACGCACACGATCTGGGCGCGCGCAACAGTCAGCATGGGAGGTCGTGCGCGGTTCCACACGGCGACAGGCGGGCGGGACTCACAGGCCTTCTTGACCTCCTTGTCGCCGGCCGTTTTCGAGACGCCGAGGACCTTGTAGAAGTCGGCGCCGGCTGCGATGACGCAGCAGATGCACGCGAGGAGCACGACGAGGCGTGCCAAGAGAGCAGTGACCATGCCCGAGCGGTGGGTGGAGGTGAGCGGGTGAGAGACCACGTCGGAAGGTGCTCCTCCCCACTCGCTTGACCACCTCAACCTCTCGCTCTCACCATCAGCCCGTTCGTCTTGCTTTGACTTGCCCTGCCCTCTCTGCTCGTCCCGCCACCCGTACCGCGCCACCCCTCGACCGCACCATGGCTTCCTCCACCAAGCGCACCCTCGCCATCATCCTCGGCGCTGGCCCCGGTACGGGCGCAGCTCTGGCCAAAGCCTTTGCCAAGACGCACGGGGCCGTCGCTTTGCTCGCTCGGAACCAGGACAAGCTCGCGAGCCTCGTGGCCGAGGTCGAGCAGGCCGGCGGCGAGGCGTCACCTTTCACCTGCGACGTTACTCAGCCGGCGTCGGTCGACGAGGCGTTCAAAAACATCAAGCACAAGTTCCCCGAGCACAGCGTGACGGCCGCCATCTTCAACGCCAACTCGCCGCTCAACCCGGGCCCGTTCCTCGAGCTCAAGGAGGACGACCTGCGCCCCAACGTCGAGCTCAACCTGTGTGTCCCTCCCTCCTCCTTTCCGGGCGTGCTGCGTCTCAGGAGCTGACTGAGACCTGTCCGCAGGTACGGCGCCTTCCGCTTCTCGCAGAAAGTCCTGGCTCTGCTGCTCGAGGCCGGCGGCGGCTTCTACGGCATCTCGGGTGCGCACGAGCCTCATTTCCCTCGTCCTCGAGGGCCCGACTGACCCGCTCTCTCCACATGTAACGCAGGAGCGACTGCTTCGGTCAAGGGCTCGGCCAAGTTTGCGGCCTTTGCGCCGAGCAAGGGCGCCCTGCGCCTCTTCAGTGCGCCTCGCTCTCCCGCTCCCTCACCTTCTTGCCCCGCCCTGACCTCGTCGTCCTGTGGCCACAGGTCAGTCTCTCGCTCGCGAGTTCGGCCCGCAAGGCGTGCATGTCGCGCACGTCGTCGTCGACGGTGCGTCCCCTCCTCCTCCCGCGAGCGCACCCGACTCGAGCGGACCCTGACGAGCGGCGCTTGGACCCCCTCGCAGGCATCATCGACACGGAGCGGACGCGTGGATGGGTCGGCGAGCCCGAGGACGCAGACTCGGTGCGTCCCTCTCGCTGTGCTCGACGGCGGGAGCCAGAGTACTGACGAGCTCTCTCTCTCTCTCTCGGACAGCGCATCGACGCCGCCGACCTCGCTCAGGCGTTCGTCTACCTCTCGCAGCAGCCCAAGAACTGCTGGACTCACGGTGAGCACACACTCTCTCTCTCTCTTTTCCTCCCTCGCTCGTCCCGCCGCTGACTCCTCGAGTCGACGCCCGCAGAGATGGACGTGCGCCCGGCGGCCGAGATCTTCTGAGCGACGTCGCCCTTCCTTTTCCTCTCTCTCCCTACGAGCTGTAAAGTCAGTGCCCCTTCAAAGCGTGTGCGGCCGGCACCGAAAGAGCCCTGCGAGCATGGCACGCGACCCGCGGCGGCCCGACACTTGCAGCTGAAAGTTGATCTCGAGTCAAGTTCGCCGACGCGACCGGCGAGCTGTGCGATGCAGAAGAGAGCGCTTTGCGTGTGTGATTCTCGACGGATGAAAGAGAAAGCCCTCAGAGCGAGAAAGCATGTCGGCGTTTGCGCGGATCGAGCGGGAACAGCTGGAGCGGCCGGCGACTCGGCGGCGTGGGAGGACGGAGCGAGCTAGTCAACTGTGCGACCTGGCTAGCGCTGCTCTGAAGGACCCACTCGCCGGGTCGAGCGTTCGAGCGCGCGCGCAAGAGCCAACCCCGAGCCCGCGGAGCCCGAGGCTGTGAGCCACAGACTCGGCCTCGCCTTGTGCAGCTGGCGTCTCCCCGAACCTCACGCACCACCACCCATCACCACCCACCACCCTCACCCACTCGAGCGCCTGCGCAGGATGGGCAACAGCCAGTCGTCGTCCGGCTCGCGTCACTCGGCCGGCCCTGGCTCGAGCAGCGGCGGCGGAGGGGGCGCCGTCAGCGGCTTGCGCAGCCGAGCGAGCACCCTCACCGGCGTCGGCGGGTCCTCGTCGTCGCGATCGTCGGCCGCCGCACACGCACACGCAGCAGCAGCAGCCCCGGCCGACGAGGCCAAGGTCATCGACGGCGGCTGGACCGACCCGCAGACGCTCCTCTACGCTCGCCTCGAGTACCACCGCCCGACCGTCCACAAGCTCATCGCCGACCGCAAGCTCGCCCCGTTCTACCTCGGCCTCCAGGACTTTGAGGACGACTGGGCCACCGACCGCATCGTCGACGCCCTCGACGAGGCCGAGCAGCAGGCGACCCAGAACCTGCGCGAGGCCCACACGGCCGCCGTCGGCGCCGCGAGCGAGGCCGAGGCGGCCCAGCTGTCGGCCCCGCCGGGCACGCGCAAGCACAAGGACTCGGTCACGGCCCACAACGCGGCCGTCCTGCACCGCGAGCGCATCGCCGAGACGCTGCGCACGCGCGAGAAGCGCGGCGGCGGCGGGCTCCAGCTCTCGAGCAAGACCGACACGGCGACGCTGTACCAGGCCAAGGCGCTCGAATGCCCCATCTGCTTCCTGTGCGTCCCCTCTCCCTCTCTCTGTCGGACTCGCGCGCGAGGAGCAGAGAGGGGCCGACTGACCTTTCGCCCCACCTCGCCGAGCAGGTACTACCCGCCCAACATGGTCCACACGCGCTGCTGCGACCAGCCCATCTGCACAGAGTGCTTCGTCCAGATCAAGCGCGCCGAGCCGACCCCGACCCACCTCGAGTCCGAGCCGGCCGCCTGTCCCTTCTGCATGGAGACCAACTTTGGCGGCGTCTACGAGAAGGTGCGCCTCCGCATTTCTCGCTCTCTTCCTCGTCCACGTACGTGTGGCGATACTGACACGCTCTTTGGACGCTCGCAGCCTGTGCGCCCGCCGTACGCGCCGACGCCGAGCGGCGGATCGGGCGAGTCGGGATCGAGCGCGACGAGCCCGGCCACGACGGCGGCGCCCAAGCCGAGGCGCAAGTCGTTCGCCCATACCGAGAAGGAGGTCGTCACGACCGGTGCGTCCAGTCTCGTTCCCCCTTACCTCGCTCGTCCGCCGCACGACCTGACGCTCGGGTCCTCGCCCTCGCCCTCGCAGACATGATCCACCCGGACTGGGAGGCCAAGCTCGAGGCGATGAAGGCGGCCGTCGCCCGTCGCGCCAACCGCCGCATCGTGTTCCGCCAGGTCGGCGACCGCCTCATCCCTGTCGGCATCTCGTCCGGCCGCGGCGGCGGCGCAGACGGCGCCAACCCGACCATGGCGACGACGACCCTGCCGCCCAACTTCCTGTCGCAGATCGCGGCCGCGCTCGACGCGTCGAACGAGGGCGGCGGCGGCGGGACCTCGTCGAGCGGCCGGCGGCGCGGGAGCCGCAGCGCGAGGCGCAGTCGGGGCGGCAGCGGTGGCAACGACGAGATCGCGCAGCTGCTCGAGAGCCTCGGGCTCGGCGGCGGGCCCGACATCGAGGAGATGATGGTGCAGGAGGCGATGCGGCTCAGCCAGCTCGAGGAGGAGGAGCGCCAGAAGAAGACGCAGGAGGAGGAGGCGGCCAAGGCGGCCAAGGCGGCCGGCGCTTCGTCGTCGACGGCGACGGCGCCCGACACGGAGCGGCTCCTGTCCGAGGCGATGGGCGGTCGCGTCGATGATGCAGGCGCGGCGAGCTCGTCCTCGGCGGCGCCCGCACCGACAACTCGTGCGCCGGCTCCTCCAGTCGCCACCAACCCTCCCGCTCCCCTCCTCGACGTCGACATCCCCTCGACGCCGATCGAGCTCGACACGCCGACACCCACCGCCGCCACCGGGCCCTCGGTCGCCAACACGGCGCTCGGCGCGCCTCTCGACGCGGCGAGCACGCGCGCGTCGACCACGTCGTCGCTCATCCCGCCGCCCTCGCCCTCGCCGTCGCAGGGCTACCAGCCCCTCGGCGAGGAGAGTGACGACCAGGTGGACGACGAGCGGCACACGCCGCCGACGACGGCCAAGCACGGCGGCGGTCGGCACGTCGAGAACGGCGGGGTCGGGCGCCTCGTCGACCTTTAGATGCATGCCCTCTGGGCACAGACACTCGCTCGCCGCCGCCGTCGTCGTCGTCGTCTCCCTCGTCGTTGTACATTCCTCTGCGCCATGCCTTTTCACGCCGTTGTCGTCGTCCTTTCCCCCCTCCTTCTCCTTCTCCCTCTCCCTCCTTCCGCCCGCCTCTCTACCTCTCGCGCCGTCCTTTTTTGTAGCTCTCGTTCGTCGTCGTCGACTGTGCGCTCGTGCGCTGCAACCTCGCTTGTCGATCCTGTCCGGCGTGCGCTCCGTGAGAGAGGGCCGCTGTCATCGCCAAGTCGCAGCTGCACCGCCTCGCACCTCTTGGTCTCCCCCACCTCGCTCGCTCTCTCGCAGCTCGCTCGCATCCGCATGGGAGCCTGCTCGTCCAAGTCTGCGCACCCCGCCGACGACTCTACTGCTGCTGCGCCCGGACCGCACGCCCACACCAAGCGCTCGCCCGCTCCTCAAGCCCACTTCGCCCTCTCGTCCTCGGCAATGTCCAACGCAGGTGCGCACGCCTCTCTCCCTTCTCTCCAGGGCCCGCCACAGCACGCTCACAGGTGCGCTACCTACAGACCACTTTGTCGAGCGCCGCGGCAGCGAGCTCTTCCTGAACGGCGCCAAGTTCCGGTTCGCCTCGCTCAACGCTCCCGAGCTCCTCGACGGCGACTGCAACGGCGAGTTCGAGGTCCGCGACACGTTTGCTGCGCTTGCGGCAGAAGGCGCGTTCGGCACGGCCGTCACGAGGACCTACACGCTGCGAGTGCGCCCTCCTCCCTATCCTCCTCTCGCCAAGCCGGGAGGCGCTAATCTCCCTCTCGCACTCGCAGATCAAGAGCAAGAACATCGGCCGAGGGCACATCAACGGCTGGAGCAACGAGTGGAACGACTGGATGTGGGACGGCGGCCGCCTGCAGGAGATGGACCTCGTCCTCGCCGAGGCGGCCAAGGCGGGCGTCAAGCTCATCATCCCCATCATCAACCAGGACACGGGCGAGGAGTGCGTCCACTTTCTCTCTCTCTCTCTGTGTGTGCGTCTGTGGGGCGACGAGACTGACGAGGACGCGCCGTGCAGCTCGAACTGGGTCGGCTCGACGGCCGACCTGACTCGGTACCGCTACGGGCTCGGCTCGAACGACGAGGCGCGCCGAGTCGACTGGTGGACCGACCACACCATGATCGAGAGGTGCGTCCCTCTCTCGCTTGACCTCGAGTGCGCGCACGGATCCGCCACTAACCTCTCTCGCGACCCGCAGCTTCAAGCTCATCATCGACTTCCTCACGAACCGGGTCAACTCGATCAACGGCCGCCGGTACGGCGACGACCCGACCATCCTCGCGTGGGAGACGGGCAACGAGATGAACCACCTCGGCATGCGGCCCGCGCCAGCTTCATGGACCCTCGTCGTCGCCAAGCACCTCAAGTCGCGCGCGCCGCGCACGCTCGTCATGGACGGCTCGTTCGCCCGCAACGACGACCCGGAGCGGTGCTACCCGAAGGAGGTCCTCGACAGCCCCGACGTCGACATCATCAGCTACCACTATTACGGCGACGGCGACGCTCGCCGCGTCAAGAAGGACTGCGAGGTCGCTCGTAGGCACAACAAGGTGTACGTCCCTATCGCTCTCACTCTCTCTCTTTTTGGGCTCGTGTGCGTCACTGACACGAGCACGTCCTGCAGGTTCGTCGCCGGCGAGTTTGGCTTCTTCAGCAAGCCGAGCACGTACGAGTCGTTCATGAAGGACCTCGACTCGGCAGGCGGTGCGCTCCTCTCTCTCTCTCTCTCTTTCCCCTTAGCTCGCACGAGCCCGAGACTGACTGTCATCGACTCTCTGCAGGAGCTGGGTCGCTCGTCTGGTCCTTGCGCCCTCACTCGGCTCGCGGCGGCCACAAGACGCACGGCGAGGGCGACGGCATCTGGTCCTACCGTGCGCTCACTCTCTGTCTCTCTCTCCCCCTCGCAAGCTCCTCGTCACTGACCATCTGGACGAGAACGCGCGCAGACATCCCGGGCTGGAAGGACCCGGCCCACCGCGAGTTTGACGCCCGCGAGGCGTCCATCGTCTCCTCGATCCGCGCCGCCTCGTTCAAGATCAACGGCCTGCGCGCTCCCTCGCAGTACCCTGTCCCGCCCGCCCCGAGCCGCCCGTGGCTCGTCCAGACCCGCAACGGCGCCGCGCCGGCGGTCGCGTTCCAGGGCGCGGCGTGGGCGCACAGGTACGTCGTCGTCGTGCGCGGGCCCGGCGGCGAGCACGAGAAGGAGGCGAGGGACCACACGAAGGAGGGCGAGTTTGCGGTCGAGCTCGCGAGGGAGGTGCATGCGGCGGGAGGAGGGCAGGGCGTGCAGGTGTCGGTGCGCGGCGTGAGCGTCGACGGCGTGCAGGGAGCCGAGTCGGAGGCGCTCTCGCTCTGAGTTTGTAGACGGCTCGAGACGTGCATAGACAGACACTTTCGCTCTCTCTCTCACTCTCGCGTCGTGCGTGCTCGAGAGGAATGCGCTCGCACTCGGGCTAGCTCTCGTCGAACTCGAGATCTCGCCGCTCTTTCCTCGACAAGGTTCGAGCGCAAACCCGGGAGTTGCAGCTACTGGTCGGGCGCGAGGAAGAGTGCGCGAAAGGAGAGACTTGAGGGAAGGGCGGCAACAGGGAGAGAGAGAGAGAGAGAGAGAGAGAGAGAGAGAGAGAGAGAGAGAGGAGGTCCAAGTTGAGAAGGCGAGGAACGAGGGAGGGAGGGAAGGGGTATCGACGTGCGTCTTCCAAGGTCGCCGTGCACAGCACTGACGACAAGAAGGAGGCGGGTATCTGAAGGTAGGAGGAGGGAGGGAGGGAGGGAAGGCGCCGAGGAGAGAGGGACGACGACGGGGGACGACGTCTAGTCCTGGTGTCCGCAGACCTTGAGGTTGTGGTACGAGCCCATCTCGTACCCGGTGCGGCCCATGAGCCACCCGTTCGTCATCTGGTAGAGGTAGTCCAAGTTGTTCTGGCACAGGCAGCACCCGCTCCACTGAGCGGCCGTCGCGCCCGAGTAGCTCAGGTTCTCGTACCACTGCGAGCGAGCGAGCGAGAGCAAGAGGAGGAGGACGAGATGGAGCGAGTGAGTACGGGCTCGTGCGCGAGAGAGGCCGAGGAGGTGCGACGAGGAGGTGCGACGAGGAGGTGCGACGAGGAGGTGCGACGCGGGAGGAGGGAGGAGGAGGGAGGACGTGGAAGGAGGGAGGCGGTACGACGCGAAAGGAGGAAGGTGGACGCACGCCGTTGTACGCGCCGAGAGCCTTGAGGAACTGACCGCCGCTGTTGTCGAGCTCGCCCTTGAAGTACTTGGCGGCAGTGCGAGCGTTGTACCACGGCTCGGCGCAGTCGGACGTGCTGCGGCCGCCGCACTTGTCGTGGGTGATCTCTGTGGGCGCGCGCGAGAGAGGGAGAGAGGCAGAGTCAGTAAGGGCTCCAGAAGACGAGGGGACAAGGGACGAGGCCTCACGGAACATGCCGGCCTCGCCGCCACCGCCGACGACCGACGGGTTGCAGGTCGACTCCTGGAGGGCGAACGAGGCGAGCAGGATGGCCGGGAGGCCCGTCTCGGCGGCGACCGTGTCGAACAGGTCGGTCCACTTGCGGCAGGGCTCCCACACCGAGTTGGTGGCGAGGGCGTGCTCAAAGCTGACGGTCGTGATGCGGTCGAGCGTGACGCCGGCAGGAGGGGTCCAGCCGGACGACGGGTTCGACTTGGAGATGCCGCAGTTGAGCCAGCTGCGAACGACGAGAGGGGCGCCGTGTCAGTCAGGCCGTACTGTCGAGGCAGGGCAGAGAGAGGCGCAGGGCAGGGGGACGAGGCGCGAGGGACGAGGGCGAGGGAGAGGGAGGACGCACTCGAGCGAGCCGTTGGGCTCCTCGTCGGTGGCGCCCGACGAGCCGCAGTTGGACGAGTGGTAGCCGATGAGGCTCTTGCCCTGTGTGCGACGCGAGAGAGAGTCAATGAGAGGACGAGGCGCGGGCGCGAGAGAAAGAGGGAGAGGGTGGGCGCACCTTGCTGCTCGTGTCGGCGACGGCGGCGAGCTTGTTGCCCGACGACGTGTCGGCGACCTTCTTCTCCTGCTGCTGCTTCTGGTCCTCCTTGGCCTTCTTGGCCGCCTCGTCGGCGGCCCATTTGGCCTCCTCGTCCGCCTTCCTCTGCTTCTCCTCCTCCTCCGCCTGCTTGGCCGCCTTGGCCGCCTCGCGGTCGGCCCAGATCTTGTCGGCGGCCGCCTTGTCGGCAGCGGCCTGCTTGTCGGCGGCCGCCTGCTTGTCGGCGGCGGAGGCCTGCTCCTTGGCGACGGCGGCGGCGGCAGAGGCGGCCTTGTCGGCGGCGGCCTTCTTCTCGGCGGCCTTGTTTGCGGCCGCCTTGGCCGCCTTGTTCTTGCTCGAGCCCTTCTTCTTCTCGGTCTTGTGCTCGCTGCAGAGAAAGAGAAGAGGGAGTCAGTCTCGTCGAGAGGGAGAGAGATGGGAAGGGCGATGAAGTGGACGTACACCTTGGCCTCGGCCTTGGGCTCGCTCGTCTCGACCTCGGCGACAGCGACAGCAGCGACAGGTGCGGCGACGGCCGGCTCGGCGACAGGCTTCGCGGCCGGCTCGTCCGTCTTGACCTCGGCCGACGAGGCGCCGAGCGAGAACTCGACGTCGAGGACGCCCGCGTCCAGGTCGCCGCCGAGGGCGAGGTACGCCGCCTGCGAGAAGGTCGTGTAGTCGTCGCGGTCCGAGCCGCCGTAGACGGTCGCCGTGATGGTCTTGCCCGTCGACTTGGCCGTGACGGTGACGGACTGGCCGCACAGCGACGAGGCGACGCCGGCGTCCGGGTAGAGCGACAGCGGGAGGAGGACGATGAGCGCTTCGTCGCTGTTGCGGTGAGAGAGAGAGAGAGTTAGCCATGTCGCGTGCCAAGGAAAGGAGAGAGAGGGGGGGAAAGAGGGACGGACGTGATGACCTCGCCGCACACCGACTGCCAGCCGGTCTCGCTCAGGTAGATGGCCGTCGACTGGTGGACCGTCTGGTCGGCGCGGCGACCGAGCTTGGCGGCCGTCCTCGCACGGCGGGCGAGGTCGGCGCGGGCGAGGTGACGGGCCTCGTCCCCGCGCTTGCGGAGGGCGACGACGCCGTCGTGCGAGTCGAACGTGCTGCCGCCGTCGGTGGCAAAGTAGCGGAACGACTCGGGTGCCGGGGCGCGCTTGCCGAGCGTCGACGGGTGCGAGCGGCCGCGGTTCGAGTGCGACGCGCGGTCGAGGCGGGCGGTCGCGAGCGTCGAGGCGGTCGCGGCGAGGGTGACGAGAGTGGCCAAGTGCATGGCGGCGAACGAGTGTCGGGGGTGTTGGTGCGGTGCTGCTGGAGAGGGAGGAGGGAGAGCGAGAGAGAAAGAGGGGAGGGAGGGGCGCGAGGGAGACAAACGGGGCGCTAGAAGAAGGCTGGGCGGACGAACGCTCGTTCAACAAAGGGTGCCAGCGCGCGGTTGAACAGTCCGGGTGGTGCTCGTGGTGCCTCTGCGTGTGCTCAGCACTGCTAGGTGGCTGCCAGAGCCTGCAGCACCCTCTGCGAAGCGGCGACGAGCTCAATCCGGAGGCCCGAACGGACGGGTCGAGCGGGCGATCTGAGCGCGCGAGCGCACGCGTCGCTGTTTTGTGTGCTCGGACTTTCCGCCCTCTCTCGCTTCGAGTGCGTCCGAAGCTCACCTTTGCGCCGCAGAGAAGCTCTCGTCAAAGCTGCTCGGCATGCGCCGACGAGAGAAAGAGAGAAAGCGCCCTCGAGGAGGCGGAATTTCCGGCCGGGCAACAGATGGGCGCGAGAGAGCTAAGGGTATCTACTGCAGGAGAGAGAAAGAGATGTACGACGAACGCGGGAAAGAGAGTAGCCCAGAACACGAGACGAGCGAGCGCCCCGTCACTCGTCGCCCTCCTCCTCCTCTTCCTCCCGTTCCTCCTCGCCCTCCTCCTCGCGGTTGTTGGCGCGGTTGGCGCGCTGGCTGTCCTCCTTGGTGTCGGCGCGAGTCGAGCCGTCCTCGTACTCGATGACGCGCCGGCCCTGCGAGAAGAAGAGGCGGACCTCGCGGTTCGACGTCGCCTGGATCTGATACTGGTTGCCGCGAGGGACGAAAAAGGTGCCGCCGCTGTCGAGAGGGAGCTGTCAGGAGATGCGCTCGAGGAGGGAGGAGGAAGGAGGGCGAGAAAGAGAGAGAGGGGACGCACGGGCCGATCGAGAAGACGGTGCGGTGGATCGTGACCGAGACGGAGCCCTGGATGCAGTAGAAGATCTGCGGGCGTGCAACGAGGTCAGACTCGTACTGTCGACACGAGCGAGAGAGAGAGAGAGGAAGAGAGGGAGCAGGCGACGCACGTAGGAGTTGTCCTTGGACGGCTTGAGCGCCTTCTCGCCGTTGGGCGGGATCGTGAGGATGCCGCCGGCGAGGTAGTCGAGCTCCTGGTAGATCTTCTGGTACGAGAACTTTTTGTCGAACGTCGGGCGCGGGTCCATCATCTTGTCCGTGAAGGCGATACCTGCGACGCGAGAGGGGCGAGGCCGGGTCAGTCGGGTGCCAAGGGGCAAAGAGAGGCAGGGAGACAGGGACGCACGGCGCGAGACCTCGGCGTCGCCCTCCCAGCTCCACACGAGGCCGTCCGGGTCCGTCATGTCGTCGACGCCCTGCTCCTCGGGCACCTCGCGCTTGACCGTCCCGCCCCTGCTGCCGGCCCTCGCGCTCGCGCCGCGCTTGCCGCCCGCGCCGCCCTTCTTCTTGCCGTGCGCGCCGCCGAGCGGCTCGGGGTCCTCCTTGGGCACGCGCACGATGGCGTTGACGCCGATGCCCGACGACCGGCGCTTGTAGATGATGCGCTCGTTGCGCCAGTAGTCGAGGCGCGGGATCTTTTCGCGGTTCGAGCGGCGCACTGTGGGCGAGTGGGGCGAGGGCGAGGGCGAGGGGGCAGGCGTCAGTGCCGGGCGAGAGAGGGAGAGAGGGAGAGCGGGAGAGAGAGGGACGCACCGCCCTCGGCATGCTCGCCGTCGCCGCCGCGCCTGCGCTTCTTGGACACGTCCTCGATGATCTCGCGCGGCCGCACCTCGCCCTTCCTCCCACGCTGCGTCACCGCCTTGTCGGGCGAGCTGCCCGACGCCGACGAGCGCGGCGCGCGACCCTTGCCCTTGCCCTTGGCCTTGGACGGGCCGGCGGCCGCACGCGGCGTCCGGTGGTCGTCCTCCTCCTCCTCCTCCTCCTCGATGGGCTCGAGCCCGTCGTCACTGCCACCGCGGCCCGCTCCAGCTCCAGCGCCGCCCTCGTCGTCCGAGCCGGACACCTGCCCCTCGTCGTCGTCGTACCCGCCGCCGTACTCGTTCTCGAGGAACGGCTGCTGCTCGTCGTCGCCGCGCTCGTCCCGCTCGACGGGTGACAGCGACCGCTCGACGGCGCGCCCCTTGCCCTTGCGGTCGCCCGCGCCGCTGCTGCCGCCGCTGCGCTCGACGACCTCGACGGCGCGCCCGTTCTTGTCGAGCCGCATGAGGCCCGTCGGCGTACCGCCGCCGGGGCTGCCCGCGCCGTACGAGCTCGCGCCGCTCTGGCGCCGCGGCGACGACGGGCTGCCGGCGCCGCCGTTGGTGGTCGACGTCGAGGCGCGCGCCTTGCCCTTGCTCTTGGCGAGGGCCGATGCCGAGGGCTTCTTGGCCGTCAGGACGGCGCGCACCGCCTCGTCCTCGTCCTCGTCCTCCGTCTCGTCTTCTCCATCTCCCTCTCCCGCACCGTCGTCGTCGTCGTACCCCTCGCCCTCGCCCTCGCTGCGCACGTCGAAGCGCTCCTCCTCGTCCTCGTCGACCTCCTCCTGCCCGCGGTCGTCGTCGCCACTCAAGCTCGACAGGCGCCGCCGCGGGTTGCGCTGCGCCGAGCCCGAGCCCGAGGCCGACGCCTTGCCGTACCGGCGCGGCGACGAGCCAGGCGACGCGAGCCCGGGCGCCGTGAGGCCCTTGCGCGAGACGGAGCGCGCGCCCGAGGGGAGCATCGAGTGGCGCAAGGCCGAGGGCTGGCGCGCGCTCGAGGTGGACGGGTGACGCCGCTGGTAGGTCGAGGGCGAGAGCGAGGGACCTGCGTGTGCGAGAGAGAGAGAGAGAGAGGGTGGCGGTCAGTCTGCTGCGCTGTAGGGCGGGCGCCGGGGGAGGACGAGAAGGGAGGTGGGGGGCGCACCGTCGTCGTCGCCCATCATGTCGCTCTCGGCGCGCTCGTCGTCGTCGTTATCGTCGTACTCGGGCGACAAAGCGGCCCTCGGCGTGCGGCCCTGCGACGCCTTGGTCGCCTTCTTGACGGTCGAGCGCGCGCCCGAGGTCGCCGTCGTAGTCGACTGCGCGGGCGACGTGAACAGGAACTCGTTGATGTCCTCGAACCCGTCGGGGTCGCGTGCGACGACGGCCTTCTTGACGCCCGTCTTGCTGCGGTAGGCGGACCGCGAGCGAGTCAGTGCTTGAACTCGGAGGTGGGCTAGAGGGCAGAGCGGGAGCGAGAGAGAGAAAGAGAGGGAGAGTAGGGGACGCACCGACCACGGTCCTCGCCGAGCATGAACCGATCCGGCCGCTCTCCCCTCGCGCCCCTCGCCGCCGCCGCCGCGCCATTCGCGCCGCCCGCCTTCTTCTTCTTGGCGCTCGCCTTTCTCGCGCTGCTCGCCGCCGGCTCAGGCGCGTCAAAGTCGTCGTCGGCGTCGCGCCGGTCGTTATCGTAGTCGTCGTCGCCGTTGTCGTCGTAGTCGTCGCCCGAACCGGCGGCGGCGGCGCGGTCAAAGAAGGCGTCGGGCTTCTCGTGCCCTGCCGAGTCGCGCGGGACGCCCTTGGGCGCGGCGATGTTGGTCGTCCTGCAGGTTGGTCGGGCAGAGTCAGGGAGGCGTCTCGAGGGCGAGGCGAGGAGGGGGAGGGGAGCGAGGGGCGATGAGAGACCGGGTGGAGGGGGGAGCGAGGCGAGGGGGAGAGAGAGAGGGAGGGGGCGCACCTGCCGGCCTCGCCGATGTTGTTGTTGACCTGCGGGCGAGGTCCACGTATCCGTCCCGGGGTCGGCGGGGCCATGGTGGTCGAGCTGGTCGAGTGTTGTTTGGTGCCGAGTTGATTGACGGCGGCGAGCGGGTCGACAAGAGGGCGGGGCGGTGCTGCGACTGGCCGGGAGTGGCGATGAGGTAATGAGCGGTCGCTGGCGAGGCGAAGCGAGGGCTCTGCGTAGAATGGAGCGACAAGGTCGAGGTGGGGAGAGGGACGAGGCGGTGAGCGCTCGAGGCGACCGCTTCTGACGCGTCGACCACTCTCAGCTGGGTCGTTCTCGGGCTCAAGGTACTCGCAGTAGCGTGTTTGACTACTGTAGCCGGGATCACGAGTGGCTCTGAGGTGTGCGTGAGCGAGAACGGCCGCTGATCACAAGTGGCCTTTGCGGACGACGACGTCGACTCGGAGGTGAAGTTCCCCTTCCCTCTCGCCCTCGCCGCAGCCCGCGACTCTCCCAGGCGCGCCCTTGACCAGCTCTACCTTGCTGTAGAGCATCCCCTCGCACCAGGCACCCACCTCTCGCCTTCCCCCCCGCCGCTCCACTCTCGTCCCGCTCGCTCGCCTACCGTAGACGCACGCTCTTACGCGTCGCACCTCCTCGGCCTCTCTCGCGCACGAGCCTGTACTCACTCGCTGCATCCCGTCCTCCTCCTCTTGCTCTCGCTCGCTCGCTCGCAGTGGTACGAGAACCTGAGCTACTCGGGCGCGACGGCCGCTCAGTGGAGCGGGTGCTGCCTGTGCCAGAACAATCTGGACTACCTGTACCAGATGACGAACGGGTGGCTCATGGGCCGCACCGGGTACGAGATGGGCTCTTACCACAACCTCAAGGTGTGCGGGCACCAGGACTAGACGTCGTCGTCCCCCGTCGTCGTCGTCGTCGTCGTCACTCTCTCCTCGGCGCCTTCCCTCCCTCCCTCCCTCCCTCTCTCCTCCTTACCTTCAGAGATACCCGCCTCCTTCTTTTCGTCAGTGCTGTGCACGGCGAGCCTGGAAGACGCACGTCGATACCCCCTCCTCCCTCTCCCTCGTTCCTCGCCTTCTCAACTTGGACCCCTCCCTCTCTCTCTCTCTCTCTCTCCCCCTGTTGCCGCCCTTTCTTCTCTCCTCGAGTCTCTCCTTTCGCGCACTCTTCCTCGCGCACGACCAGTAGCTGCAACTCCCGGGTTTGCGCTCGAACCTTGTCGAGGAAAGAGCGGCGAGATCTCGAGTTTGTCGACAGCTAGCCCGAGTGCGAGCGCATTCCTCTCGAGCACGAACGACGCGAGAGTGTGAGAGAGAGCGAAAGTGTCTGTCTATGCACGTCTCGAGCCGTCTACAAACTCAAAGCGAGAGCGCCCCCGACTCGTCGCTCCTCCCTGACTCGCGCGCTCTCCAGCTCGCGTACTCTCTCGCTCGCTCTCCTTCCACAAGCTCGGCCCCGTCTGCGCACGAGGCGACGGTACCGAGGAGCAGGCGCTGCACCTGGCAGCGGGCCCGCTCGACGAGCGGGCTTGCAGCTGAGGAAACCTGAGAGCGAGAGCGAAGCTGGAGCAAGCGCACGGGCCCCTCCTCCGACGAGGCGCGGAGCCTCCTGCTGCTGAGCCTCGCTCTCTGCTCTCAGGCAGCTGTTGCCCCCTCGACCGGCGTGACACTGAGCGACGGGCGTGGCGAAAGAGAGGCTCTGCGTCGCGCCACCAGAAGAGCTCGAGGCAGGCAGCGGCAAGCGCTTTCGTCCTCGTCGCCTCCCTCTCCTCGGCCGGCACGATGCTCGACGCCATGGTTGCACCTGCTCTCGTCGACTCGCCACGACCCCCTTCTCGCCTCCTCTGGCCCAGTGTCCAAGCTGCTCCTCCTCGCGCCCTCTACTGCTGCGCCTGCTGCTGCGGCTGCGGCGGCGCGGACGGCGCACCCTGCGGGCCCATACCGTCTGCGCGCACAGGGAGCTCGAGGTGAGTCCACCGGTCGAACAACGCGGAAGAGAGAGAGAGAGAGAGAGAGAGAGAGAGAGAGGGAGAGCGGGACGCACTCTGCGGTCCTCCCGATCCTCCTCCCGGCCCACTCGGCGCGCCCGGCCCGGCGACGGGCACAAACGGCGGCGTCCACGGCATGTACGGCGGGCGGCCCTGCCCCTGCTGACCCTGGCCGCCCGGCTGCGGTCCTCCTGCTCCGCCGCCGTTGGGCATGCCCGCGTGCGCAGGGTGCGGCGACGACGCCTGCATGTTGGGCGACGTGAACACTGCGAGCGAGCGAGGCGAGGCGAGCGATGGACAGGCTCGGTAAGTGTCTCGGTCTCTGGGCGAGCCGCGCCGAAAGAAAGGGAGCCATGGAGAGGGAGAGAGAGAGAGCGAGGGACGCACTCGGCGCACCGCTCCCCGGCGGCGGCGGCGGCGCAAACGGCGGCATCGGTCCTCCCGGCCCGCCGAACCCTCCAAAGGACGGCGGCGCCATGGCCCCCTGCCCCTGCCCCTGCCCTTGTCCAGGCCCCGGCCCCGGACCACGCGACGGCGGCCCGCCGTGGCTCATGTGGCCCTGCCCCGGTCCCGGCCCCTGTCCTCCTCCTCCCTGCTGCTGCAGCATGAACCCGCCCGGCGGCGGACGAAAGCCCGCCGCCGCCATGGCCGCCGCCGCCGCCGCCTGCGGGTTGAACGGCCCTCCTTGTCCTTGTCCTCCTCCTCCTCCTCCTGCAGCGCCAGCGTGCTGCATCATGGCCTGTTGGTGCGCCTGCTGCAGTTGCTGCGCCTGTTGGTGCGCCGCCTGCGCCGCCGCGATGGCCGCCGCGCCGTTCGGGTCCATCATGCCGCTCGGCGCGCCGCCCATGTGCTGCTGCTGCTGCTGCTGCTGCTGGAGGTGGAGGTGGTGCTGCGGGTGCTGCGGGTGCTGAGGGTGCTGCTGCTGCTGGTGGTGGTGGTGCTGCTGCTGGGCGGCGCGCAGCCGCACATCGTGCAGCCGCATCCCCGCGGCGAGGGGGCCGCCGCCGCCGCCGCCAAACATGTGCGGCGGTGGGCCAGGCGGGCCGCCGAGGTGCTGCGGCTGCGCCATGTGCGGCTGCGGCGGCGGCTGCATGCCCGGCACGAGTCCGAGCCCGAGTCCGGGCACGGGCCCAGGTCCGGCTGCTCCGCCGCCGACGAGCTGGGGCGGGAAGATGGCGCGGTACGGCTTGCCCGTGAAGCCGGCCCAGTTGGGGAGGACGGCGCCCGGGTCGGCGAGCGAGCCGTGGTGCTTGAACGGCGTAAAGTCCTCCTTGACGTGCATCGACGACGAGCCCTTCTTGATCTGCTTGGTGCCGAAGAACGGGTTGGCCGCGACGACGGGCGCCGACCTCGTCGGGGCCGGCGGCGGCTCGATCGAGACGAGCGGCGGCGGCGGGGCCGGCGAGGCGGCTGCCTTGCGGGCAACGACGGGCGCCGCCGACGTGGACGACGAGGACGGGCCGGCGCCGCCGCCAGGCGTGAACGTGGCCGCGCCCGGGTTGGGCTTGAACACGAACGCGGCGCTCGCCGCGCTCAGCTTGGTCGTCGGCGCCTTGGCCTGGAGCGCGGCGCCCGAGGTCGAGGGGGATGCGGCCGGCGCAGGAGAAGGGGCAGCAGCAGCGGCGGCGGGGGCGTCGGGCGACTTGGCGCCGCCCTTGGCGGCGGCGCGCTGCGGGTTGAACGGCGGGATCTCGGCGATGAACGGCTTGGCCTTGGCCTGGAGGACCGACGACTTGGGCGGGTGTGCCGGTGCCGGGGCCGGGGTCGACGAGGGCGACGGCGAGTGGCCGTGGCCGCCGGCGGCGGGGAGCGTGCGGTTCGTGTGGGCGGGCGAGACGGCAGGCGAGGCGTTGCTCTGGGTCGACAGGGCCTTGTGGTCGCCGCCGGCAGCAGGCCTCTTGCCCATGACGACGGCGAGGTCGTCCGGGAGCGGGTACGGGTTCTGCGAGAGTGCGAGGTCGTCAGGGCTCGGGCCTTTTCTCAAGCCTAGCGAGCGCGCCGATCTCGCCTTCGAGGGAGAGCCGTCGCGAGAGGGAAAGAGAAAGAGAGAGCGGGGCGCACCTTGAACGTCTGGCTCCACTGGAGCAAGCTCGCCAACTTCGAGTCCTGCTCCTTGCGCGCCTGGAGCGCCTGCTGCTGCTGCTGCTGCTGGGCGAGCTTCATCTGCTCCTTCTTCTGCTCGACCCGCACGCGCTCGCTCGTGACAAAGTTCTGCAGCTCGTGCTGGAGGCCCTTGTTGCCCTCGGTGGCGCTCGTGTGCGGCGGCGCGTTGATCGAGGGCAGGGCGGACGACGCACCGGCGCCGGCGCCGGCGTTGGCCGCGGACGACGACGCGGCCGAGGCGGACGACGACAAGGGCGGGATCCGCGACGCGGCCGAGGCGGGCGGCGGGACGCGGGACGCCGCCGCCGCCGCCGACGACGACGAGGACGAGGCGGCCGACGCGCTCGAGCCGTTCTGAAGCCGCGCGAGGGCGGCCTTGCGGGCGCCGGGCGGGACATACGCGCCGTCTGCGCGCTGCACGGCGCCGTACCGCGCCTCCTCGTCCCCACCGTCGACGTCGACGACCTCGCCTCGCTCCTCGGCGACGTGCGCGTTGCCGGCCAGACCTCCCGCGCCCGAGCCCGAGGAGCCGCCCTTGAGGATCTCGCGCTCGAGCTGTGCGGCGCGCAGCTCGCGCTGCTTAAAGTCGGACCCGGACCGGTCGAGCCTGGTCGTGTAGATCTCGTCGTCGTAGTCCGTCTTGAGGCCGAACCGGCGCTCGTTGGCCGCGAACTGGTCCCACCCTTTGCCCGCCGCGCCCGTGCCCGCGCGCCCCGAGCGGCGCAGCTGGTCGTCCTCGAGGAGGCCGCCCTCGAGCGCAAAGTCGTCTGCGCCCGTCGTGGCGCCCCAGCCCGAGTCGTCGGCTGCGCCTGCGCCGGCGCCGTCGCCGCCGTCGTGGGCGCCCCCCCACGCCTGGAGCTGGCGCTCCTTGCCGAGGCGCTGCGAGCCCGAGATGTCGGTGTCGGTGCGGAACGAGTCGCGCTTGAGGGCGGCGGTGGTGGCGCTCGTCGGGCGCGACGAGGACGACGCTGAGGACGAGGGGCCGCCGGCGCCGGCGCCGGGCTGGGCGCCGTTGGTCGACGACGAGGCGGACGACGAGGACGACGCGGCGGCGGCGGCGGCGGCGGGGGTGGGGCCGAGCCAGTCGAGCTGGGCGTCTGCGGCCTCGAGGGCGACGAGGTCGCGCGCGGTGATGAGGATCGAGGGTTTGGGCGGGTTCGGGTTCGGGGTCGACGAGGGCGCGTCGTCGAGGTACGAGGCGTGGCGGAGCGCGAGCGAGAGGTCGTTGCCGTCCGGGGTGGCGGCCGCGAGGATGCCCTTGATGCGGGTGCCGCCCTTGACGGTGGCGATGACCGGGTGGCCCTGCGCGGGTTTGGCGAGAGCGGGGAGGACACGATCGGGTTGGTGGGGAGGAGGGAGGGGGAGGGGGCAGGGGTCAGCCCGCCGCGCTCGCTGTTGGCTCGAGTGGGAGAGAGAGAGGGTGGGACGCACGACGAGGGCAAGGAGGATCCAGGTGAAGCGGTCCTGGGCGGGCGAGTGGGTGTGCTTGGGGCCCTTTGCGAGCGAGGTGCTCCTGTTGACGACGAGGGGGTCAGCTTCGGGGCTGGGCGAGGGCTTGGAGCGAGGGGGGGCTCACTTGGAGTACATGGCCGAGTGCCCGAGTCGGTACGACGCGCTCAGGCGCGGGTTGCTCAGGCGGAGAGATGCACGAGGGGACGGGGCTCTCCTCCTCCTTCCTCGACCCTCACTCGCCTTGACCTCATCGCACCGCTCCTCGCTCCCTGCCAGGCCTGCACCTCGAACCCAGTGAGTCCATCCACCCACTCCACTCCGCGTCGAGCGCCCAACCGTCGTTCGCCTCGCCCTCTCCCCCCCGTTCGCCGCTCGTCGAGCGCAGGCCCGACTGCGCCCCGCTCGCGTCACTGGGCCCCGAGCCATGGCCACCAAGCACTCGAGCAACTGCACCAGAGCCCGCACGGCCACCGCTGACTCTCTCTCGTGCCCTCGCCGCGCCTTCCCACAGCCCGCCTTCCTTCATCTCCCGCAGCTCGACCTCCGCTTGACCTCACCCGACCAACCCTCGTGCTCGCCACCACCATGTCCACCGAGGCGTCCCCCAGCCGCCGCCGCGGCTCGATCGAGGACGGCGACAGCCTCCTCCCGCCCACCTCGGCCGCCCCCTCTTCGTCGAGCAACCCTCCTCCTCCTCCTCCCACCGCCGCCCCCGCAACCGCACCCGCCCCCTCGTCCGACGCCCCCGACGCCGACGACGACGCCGAGGCAGCCGAGCTCGCCGCCATGCGCGCGCGCGTCGCCGAGATGGAGGCCGAGGCGGCCAAACTGCGCGAGCTCACGGCCGCGAGCGAGGCGTCCGGGAGCGGCGGCGGCGGCGGCGGCGGCGGTGGGGCGGGCGCGGGTGGTCAGGGAGCCGACGGGATGGACGTCAACATGAGCGACGAGGACCGCGAGGCGGTCGACTCGCGCAGCATCTATGTCGGCAATGTACGTCTCTCTCTCTGTCCCTCACTCTCTCGCCCCTGTGGCGCCCAGAGCTGACCCGCTCGAGCGCCCGCGCGAACAGGTCGACTACAACTCGACGCCCGAGGAGATCCAGCAGCACTTTGCGTCGTGCGGCACGATCAACCGCGTCACGATCCTCTTTGACAAGTTCACCGGGCCCAAAGGGTGCGTCCTCTCTCTCTCTCTCTCTCGCTGCACCGATACCAAGGGAGAGTGAGACTGACATCCTTCGCGGAAAACCGCCGCACAGCTACGCCTACGTCGAGTTTGCCGACCCGTCCCTCGTCGCCAACGCCGTCCTCCTCAACGAGTCCATGTTCCGCGGCCGCCAGCTCAAGGTGCGCTCTCGCCTCTCCCTCTCCCTCTCCCTCTCTCTCGCGCCTCTCTTTTCGCGGGTCACTGACGGATCAGAGGGTACCGTGCAGGTCTCGCCCAAGCGGACCAACCTGCCCGGCATGGGCGCGCGCGGCCGGGGTCGTGGGCGCGGGCGTGGACGTGGAGGATACCGCGGCGGGTACGAGGGCGTGCGTCCCTCTTCTCTCTCTCCCTCCTCCTCTCCTCCTTCTGCTTCAGCACGGGCACCTGACGCGACCTGCTTCGGCACGCAGCACGGCGGCTACTCGCCGTACCCTCGGGGCCGTGGGCGTGGGGGCCGCGGCAGGGGCGGGTTCTGAGCTGGCGCGGGTTTTTTTTGTCGACGACGACGAGGAGCAGGAGGGGGAGGAGCAGAGCGAGGGAGCGACGAGCAGCTGTACGATCCGTGGTCCTGTGCCCTGCCCTGCCCTGCCCTGCGAGGCGGCGGCAGCGTGGTCGAAAACCGAGCGAGCCGGCTCGTGTGCCGAGTCGGCGCACTTTGTGTACTGTTCCTCGACGTGCTCGAGCCCGAGAGACTGTGCGAGCGAGCGAGCGAGCGAGCGAGCAAGAGGCAGCTCGAGACGGAGCAGGGGAAGCGAGGACGCGCGCGACGACGGCGGCGGGGCAGGGTTCTGCAGCACGCGTTGCGTCGAACAGGGCCTGTAGAGCACGCACAGGCACTCACTGCCTGACAGAGCGAGTCGAGCCGAGCGAGCGAGGCGCCGACGTCTTCATCTCCCTCCTCCTCCTCACTCTCTCGGCCTCCACCCTCACCACCACTCGCGCGCCATGCTCGGCCCCTTCCGCGCCTCGTCCCCTTCAATGGTCGGCCTCCTCTGGTGCGCCCCTCGCCTCGCCCCTCGCCCCTCTCCCTCGCTGACCCTTCCCTCCTCGCCTCGCCTCGCCTCGCCGGACAGGAAGATGCCCTGGCGCCTGTCCAAGACGCGCAAGATGCGCCAGCGCCTCCGCCTCAAGGCCGTCGACGACGTCATTGCGACCGTGCGCGCCTCGGGCGTCCAGACCCACTCGCTCGTGCGCCCGCCCTCTCCCTCTCCTTCCCCTTCCTCCTGGCGCGAGAGGCGAGCTGACCCGTCCGCGCCCCACCTCGCCACGCCCCGCCCCGCCCCGCACCGGCACCGCACACCGCGCAGACGGCCGCGCTCGCGCTCCCGCGAGAGAGCGCCATGCCGCCGCGCGACAAGTACACGACCTTCTCGCGCAAGGACCCAGGGTACCGCAAGGGGATCCACAAGTCGCCCCACTTTACCAAGGTGACGTCGCGCACCAACCCGGAGGGCTTCTGAGCGCGGCTGAGCGGGCGAGGCGAGCGGGCTGAGCGGGGCGAGCGAGCGAGCGGGCGAGCGAGTTGTGAGGGGGACGAGCGGGCCGAGGAGACGAGCTGGGCGAGAGGAGTGTAGCGTGTACCTTTATGCATCGTCGTTGCAGGTCTCTTGGTCTCTCCCTTCGTCGAGAGCAGCCTCGCAGTTTCGGGCTCTCTCGCTCGTCCTCTCGCTGCTCAAGCTCTCGGGCTGCCTCTCTCTATCTCTCTCTGTCTCGCACGAGCGCTCCTCGCAGCCCTCTCGCCTCCGCTCACCTCTGCGCTGCATTGCGCAAAGCCCGGGCTCGGGCTCAAAAAAGAGAGTTGCAGCCCCTCTTGTTAGAACACGACGAGCTTCATCTTGCCCTCGCGCAACCGGTCCATGACGGCTTTGGTCCCGACGAGCTTGAACAGGTCGGCGCGCGCCTCGGGCAGGTCGACGAGCGAGCGCTTCTTGCTGTCGAGGTGCGACACGTCGAGGATGAGGTGCGACAGGTGCGTCAGGTGGAGGGCGTCTGCGCGCGTGCGTGCGAGCGAGATTGGGTCAGGTCTTGGATTGTCCCGAGAGACGAGAGAGGGGGGAGAGGGACGAGGGGGCGCACCAGACTCGTTGAGCAGCTTCTCGATCCGATTGGGCGTCCCGACCGCGAGGCCGACGTGCGTTTTTTGCATGTACTCGACGTGCTCCGACAACTTGAAGTGCTGCAGGAGGAGGGGGGCGAGTGAGCGGACCCCTCGTGGCCGACGAGGGTAGAGAGAGAGAGAACACGCACCTTGGCAAAGAGCTTTGCGACGTCAATGAGGCCGTCCTTGGTCTTGGTCTTGAACGACTTGACGTCCCTGCAGGCTCGCGAGAGCGCGGGGGGTCAGGACGGGCGTGTCCGGGTGAAGAGAGGAGGCGAGGAGGAGGAGCCTGCGCACGCACCGGCACAGGTCGGCGACGCGCAGGGCGGCGCCGGCGACGACGATGATGCGCGGCGAGCCCGTCGCCTTGGGCATCTTGGCGAGCGTGTTGCACGTCGTCGGGAGCGCTGCGTGCGGGGTACGGCGTGTCAGTCTCGGCAGCGAGAGAGAGAGAGAGAGAGAGCGGGCGGGACGCACCCTCTTTCATGAACGCGAGGAGCGAGTCGCGCGCCTCGACCGTCGCCGTGTCCAGGATCATCGACTCTGCGGACGGCGTGGCAGGGTTCAGTTTCCGTCGCGTCGCAGAGAGGATGAGGGAGGATACGCACGGCTGATGCGCTGCTCGTCCAGCTCGAGCGCCGTGAGGTTGGGCAGCGCGCGCTTCTGCTTGTCGGCGAGGCGGTCGGCGAGTGCTTCGGGTGGGAGCAGGCCCATGTCGTCCTTGTCGCGCTCGTCGAGCCCTCCCTCGACCACCTTTGCCCGCTTCTTGTCCTTTGCCCGCTTGGCCGCCCGTTTGCTCGTCGTCGTCGTCGTCGTCGTCGTCGTCGGGGCCGCCGCCGCCTCGTCCGACGAGGCAGGCTCGGCGCGGCGCTTCTTGGCTGGCGGCGGGGCGGCGTCGTCGTCGTTGTCCGAGCCGCCTGGTGCAGCTGCGTCGTCCGAGAGGTCGGCTGGGTCGCCCTCGTCGCCGGAGAACGGGGCGGCGACGAGCTCGTCGTCGAGGGCAAAGTTGTCCTCGAGGTCGTCGCCGGTCGGGACGTGCTCAGTCTTGGTCTTCTTGGTCGGTGGTGGGGCCATGTCAGCTCGGCAAGGGCGGGTCGAGCGAGAGGCGGGGTCGAGAGGGAGAGCAAGGGCAAGCTCGTCCTCGTCCTCATCTCCGCAGAGGAGAGTGTCCACACTCGCTGCGTGCCTGCTACGCACTCCGGGCGCATGCTCCCTGCAGCAGTCGGGCTCGCCATCACCGCTGCCTGCACCGCCGTACTCGTCCTCGTCGCCCGTCGACTCGCCCGCACCCTCGCTCAACACGTCCGTCGCCTCTCGACGCCCTCGCCCTGCCCTGAACGCGCACTGACTCGCGCTGTGTGCACTTGCAGGGCACCGACACGGGCTACGCGCTGTCCGCCCGCGACCACCTCGCCCGCCGCGGCTCGTTCTGAGATGGCCACCGCCAGCACCGCCTCGTCCCGGCTCCACCTCTTCCTCCCCGACTCGGCCCTCGACCCAGTGCCTCGCTCGACCGCGACCATCGACCCGCATGCGGCGGCGCCTCGCGTGTACGGCTGGGGCACGAGGACCGGGTCGGCCCTCGTCGTGGTCGGCGTCGTGCGCGCCGTGTCGGTGCAGGAAGCAGCGCAGCTCGTCGCCGAGCGATGCGCAGGCCGCACCGCAGACGAGCATTCGGTCGAGGTGCTCGTCGAGCTCGACGTGGGCGAGGACGGACAAGGTCTCGCCGGCGTCGTCTTCCTCGACGGCCAGCGTCGCCCTTCCTCCTCGTCCGCCGGCGACGCCCAGGCGCCGCTCGTCATCCTGTACGCGCCCCTCAAGCAGCTCGAGCTCCTGTCTCTCGAGCCTTTGCGCCTCGGCTTCCAGCCGCGCCTCGACGAGGTCAAGGACACGCCCACCGCGAGGACGAGGTCGACGAGCGCAGCGGGCGAGGGCCTGGCGGGTGCGGTCGCGGTTGTACGCCAGCTGTTCCTCTCTCTCTCTCTTCGCACGACGACTTCCTTGACCGTACCGACTGACGTCCCCCGATGGCCGGACCCACAGATCAACGGCTCGCGCCTCGTCCTTCACGAGCGTTCCCGTCCGTCGCCTAGTCGAGCGAAGCCGCTCCTCGACAGCGCCCGCAGGATCGGCCTCGTCTTCTCGAGCATCATCCACGCCATCCTTTCGCTCGTCTTGGCCACCCTCGCCGTCCGCGTGCCGTTCCTCGGCTCGATTGCGCAGCTCTCCTGCTTCGGTGCGTCCACCCTCTCCCATACGACGGTCCCGCATCGTGACTGACTCGTCGCGTTGCTCCCCCCTGCAGGCCGTCAACTCGACACGCGAGTGTCGCAGGCCCTGTCGCTCGTCCCGACCTTTAGCTCGTTCCACCGCGACCTGTACACACCCACGACCGCCGAGGCGCGCCACGTCGCCGCTCACGCCAGCTACATCCAGTGCGTCGCGCACCTTGTTCCCGTACGCCGAGCCCGCACTGACCCTAGTCTCGGCGCACGCAGCTTCTTCAACCTCCTGTGGCTCCTGGCCAACGACTTTATCGTCGGCGTCGCGCTCGCGACGTACGTCCGCGACAACGCCGTCCCGATCCGGCACCTCGTGAGCGACCTCGTCGAGGTACGTCGTCCCTACCTCTCTTCCTCGCGAGCGAGCGAGCGCGTCGTCCCCGAGCGGGCCTGACTCCCTCGAGTCCGAGCAGGTGCACGTTTCGGCGTACCTGCGCGACCTCCTCGACTGGCTCAACAGCTGGCCGATGGGTGTCAAGCTCAACTCGGAGGTGGCGGGCCTCGTCTGCCGGGCCTTTGTGTTCCTGACACGCGTTTGGGAAGGCGGTGCGTCGGCCCGTTCCTCCTCTCTTTCTCTCTCGCGCTCTCCGAGCAGTCACTGAGATTCCTCCTTCGCAGCCGTCCTCAAGCCCGTCCTCCTGCATCTCCCTGTCGGCCTCATTGGCTGCGCCGGCTTCCTCGGCGCTTCGTCGCTCCTCGCCTTGTCGACCGACCTCGTGTCGGTCCTCACCCTCCCCTTCTTTGTCTGCTACGTCGCCGCGACCCTCGTCTACCGGTGGAGCCTGCGCAGCCTCGGCGCCCTGTTCAACGTCTTCCGAGGTGCGTCCTCCTCTCCCTCCCCCCCCTGGAGAGAAACGCCGGCCTGACGTGCTCGTCGTCGCGGTCGACAGGGCGCAAGTCCAACCCGCTCCGGAACCGCGTCGAGCCGGCGAGCTACGACGTCGATGCGCTCCTCCTCGGCACCCTCCTGTTCGTCACGCTGTCGTTCATCTTCCCGACGCTCGTTGCCTTCTACGCCGCGTTCGCCTCGGTCCGTCCCCCTCCCACTCGTCGCCTCGGCGGCGGCTCTTTCACGGCGTCGCACCTGACCCTCTCGCCAACAGTCTCGCCTCCTCATTCTCGGCGTCGAGACGGTCCTCCTCATGGGCGTCGACGGGCTCAACAGCTTCCCGCTGTTCGCGCTCCTCCTACGCATCAAGGCGCCCGGTCGACTTCCTGGTGCGTCTCTTTTCTCTCTCTTCCTCGGCCCGCCTCGTCATGCGGTTCCTGACAATGCTCGTGCAGGCGGCATCCGGCTCGACCCGTGCTCGGACAAGCGCCACTTCTCGGCCCCCCATTTTCACCTCGAGGTGCGCTCGCGCACCCTCTCGTCCTGTGGCCTGCGCCTCCCACTGACACCCACAGTCGCACACGTCGCCGCAGAACCAGCCCTTGTCGTTCGGCAGCGTCCTGTCGTCGCTGTACGTCGCACTCTTGCCCTGCGCCGCCTCGACCGAGCCCGACTTGACCAAGTTCGAGCCCTCGCAGGTCGCACGTCGTGACGCCGCTCTCGCCAAGCACGGCCGTCTCTCTGCTCGCCAGGCTCTGCACCGGTGCGCCCCCTCGCCCTCCCTCCCTCTCAAGCCCTGCCGGCACGGTCAACCTGACCTCCCTCCTCGTCGCGCCGGCCCGCAGGCCGAGTCGTGTGGTCCTCCTCCTCGTCCGCCCCGCCGGCCGAGTAGCCCTCCTCCATTCACGCCCCATATGCGTGCGAGCGGCGGAATGGCGGAGATGAGCCTCGGAAAGCGTCGATGCGACATTGTCGATCAAGGCGCGCGTTGCGACGCGCGCGAGGTCAAAGGTCCGGCATGCATCCTCTTCTCGACGTGCAGCTCGTCGTCTTTCTCCTCCTCCCGTTCACTCCCCCCCCCCCCAACGCCCGTTCGCCTCGAGTCGCCGCGACCCAGACACTCGCGACCGCCGCCACCGCCGCACGACATGCTCCTCTTGCCGCCCAAGACCCTCCTCGCGCTCTGCGTCCTCGCCATCCTCTCTGCGCGCTCGGCGTCGGCCTCGTCGCCCTTCTCCTGTGCGTCCTCGATGCTCTCCCTCTCCCCCGTCGTCGTCGTCGTCGGGCCCGACCTAACCCTTGCCCGCCCCGTGCAGCCTCCTCCTCCCACCTCGTCAAGCGCGCCCCCCTCGCCTCGGACGCGTCGTCGCACTCGTCGCACCCGTCAAAGTACTTCCCCGCGCCCCACACGCCGGGACAGCCCTCCGCCTCCTCGTCGTCGGACGGCCGCGCAAAGAACGTCGCGTTCCGCGGCGCGCGCATCAGCGCCGCGACCGAGGACCGCATACGGCGCAAGCGCGCGGCCGTCGCTGCCGTCGCTGCCGCTGAACGCTCGGCGCACGCGCGGCGCGCGGCGGTCCAGCAGCCTCCTCGGGCGGCGACGGGCGCGCCCTCGGCGAAGGAGCTCGCGCGTCGGGCCCAGGTCAAGGCCGACAGCGCGTGGGTCGCGGCGCACTTGTCGCAGCGTGGGCTCGGCGGCGGCAGCGGCGGGCGAGGAGGAGCACGTGGCTCGCCCAAGGTGGTCGATGAGCGGTTCGAGCGCAAGGTGCGCGGCGCGGCGGGCGGGAGGGCGAGGGGTCACTGAGCGAGCGAGCGAGCGAGTCGCGCTCTCAAGGTGCAACCTCGCGAGTTTGAGTCTTGCTCGTGCGCGTGCGGCTGAGAGAGCGAGAGAGAGCGCGAGAAGAGTTGCGAGGGCGACGACCCTTCCACCCTGCAGTGCGATCAGTTCGCCTCTCACTCTTTCTCTCTCGCAGAAGCCGAGGGAACAGGACCGACACGGCGTTGTGATTTGCAGAACTCGACTCGAGAGAGAGAGGTAACGACGGAGAGGGGGCTCAGTGCGACGGCATGGCCTCGGCCACGTGGACGCCGTCCCTTGCGCTCTCCCAGCTCTCAAAGTTGCGCGAGAAGATCTCTGCGGCGGGCTTGGGGATGCCCTTGCCGAAGAGCGCTGTACGTCGACGATGGATGGGGAGGGTCAGTAACGGGAGGAGGGTGCCGGAGGAGGGGGAGGGCGGGGGAAAGAGGACAGGGAGGACGAGGAGGGAGGGACGCACCGCCCTTGAGGAACTGCGTCTCGTCGTTGCCCTCCACGACGGACACAATGGGACTGTGGGGAGCGCGGCTCAGTGTCTGTAGCGCTGGGCTGATTCCCCATCGAGAGAAGAAGGGAGGACGGACGAGCCACAAGTTCCGCAGAAGCGCCGCAGGAGCGTGCTGCCCGAATCGGTGTTCTTGTCGGCGTACTCGCGCAGGTGCTGCTCGCCGTCGATGACGAGGTCGGCCTTGTTGACGGCGAGGTTGACGGTGAAGCTGCGCGTCGGGAGGGGAGGGGGGCGAGGTGAGCGGGGCACGATGGGGGAAACGGCCGGAAGAGGGGTGGGGGCGTACAGGCTGCCGCTACTGGCCCTGCAGCTCATGCAGTCTGCGGGCGAGCGAGAGAGTGTGTCAGGTCGCGGTGTGCAGTAGTGTGGGGACTCCGAGGGGCGGCGACGCACGGCAGAGGATGCTGGACTCGGGGAGGCCGTTCTTGAGGGTGACAGAGATGGCTCCACAGTTGCACTTGCCGGTCGCCATGATTGCGTGCGAGGTGGTGGTGGCAGAGGGAAGAAGGAGGAGGAGGAGGTTGTTGCGGGGACGACGATTCAGACGACGCCGACGAGGGCCGCACAGCTCGCGACTCTTCACCTCGCTCGCACCCGGTGCCACCTCGACCACACACAGGGCCCCCGACAGCCCACCACAAGCACCCGCCACCCTCCACCGCCCACCCCACCGCCGTCCCTCACCCCGACGAGCGACCGCCCCGGTTGAGCGATGAGCCCTCCTCCGCCACCCTACCTCTCTCCCGGCTTCGACCCGACAAAGGCCAAAGTCGCAGAGCTGCGCGGCTACCTCCTCGCACACGACGTCCGTCCCTCTCCCCACCCCACCCCTGCCTTGATCCCCCCTCGAGCTCCACCGGCTCACCTCTCCCTCCTCCGCAAACAGGTCCAGTACAGCTCGATCGCCAAGAAGCCCCAGCTCGTCGCCCTGTTCGAGCAGCACATTCGCCCGCAAGCACCCGTGCGTCCCGACCCCTCTCTTCCCACGCCCCTCCTCGTCGTCGTCGTCGTCGCTGACCCGCTCCCCTCGTCACGTCATGACGGGGCCCAAACACACAGGCTCTCGTCGCCCAGATGCGCGGCGTGCGCGCCTCGGCCGACGGCATCCTCGACGGCGAGAGCGCCGGCGCCACGTCGCTCAGGGAGCTCGACACCGACTCGGACGCCGACTCGCCGCCCAAGCCCAAGCCGCGCTCGCGCACGAGGAAGAGCCTCGCGACCGCCGCCGCCTCCACCGCGACCACCGCCGCCGCCCCGACGCCCAAGCACAAGGCCCAGTCGAGCGCCAAGAGCAAGGTCAAGGCGCGCGCACCGCCGCCGCCGCCGCCGCGCCGTGACGACTCGGGCGACGAGGACGACGACGAGTCGATGGACGAGGACCCGCCGACGCCGCCCAAGAAGCGTGGCCGTCCGCGCAAGTCGGCAAAGCCGCGCTCGCCGTCGCCGCCGTCGCCGTCGCTGTCGCCCGTCGCCATGGACGTCGACGAGTACGAGCCGGCGGGCGACTCGACGGCGCCCATCGCGAGCGACCACGGCTCGGACTCGGACGACCCGTCGACCCGTCGCGTGCACGCTCGCGCTCGCCCTTCATCCTCCTCGTCGTCGCAGGCGCAAGCGCAGGCGGCGTCGCCGACCAAGAAGCGCAAAGAGCCGAGCACGCCGCGCCTGAGCGAGCTCGTCAAGCAGGCCGACTCGCCCGCCTCGGGCTCGGGCAACTTTAGCGACTTTAACCCGTTCCAGTCGGGCGGTGAGGAGACGCCCGACCGGGCCCTCAAGCGCCGCAAGTCGTCGGTCGGCCCGAGTCGCCTCGGCAAGCCCGCGGGCGGCGGCGGCGGCGTTGGCGGCGGCGGCGAGGCGGCGGCGGCGTTGGCGGCGTCGACGCGCCCGCGCAAGAGCCTCCCCGCCCACCTGCACCAGCACCAGCACCACGGCCGGGCCGACGTCGACCAAGCGGGCTCGTGGGCCGACTCGCCCGCCAAGGGCGCAAAGCGCGCCCGCGCGAGCGCAGCCGCCGCGGTCGAGCACGCGCACGAGCACGAGCACGAGTACGCGGCCAACGTCCCGCCCATGCCGGCCCTCCCGGCCTCGGTGCGCGCCAAGCACCAGCAGCGCGCCTCGCTCGGCTCGGCGTCGGCGTCGAGCACGCCGATCGGCGTCCCGTACATGGTCCCGGTCGCAAAAGTCAAGACGACGCCGCCGCAGGTCGCCGAGATGCTGCGCCAGCACGAGGCGGCCCAGCAGCGCGCCTCGGCCTCGGCCCCGGTTTCGGCCTCGCCCCAGTCGTCCAAGCCGCCGCAGCTGTACTCGAGCCCGAGGACCCGCATCGCGGGGCCATCGCCGCACGCCGCGGCGCGCCCGAGGACGGCGTCGTCTTCGAGCCCGGACGACGAGCGCGAGCGCACGACGTCGGTCGTGGCGGCCGCCTCCTTGAGGACGGCCAAGCGCCAGGTCGTCGGGCAGGGCAAGCAGCTCGCGGCCGACGTCATCCGCCTGCGCGACCCGTCGTCGTTGTCGTCGTCGCACGAGGCGCACGAGGCGCTCGTCGCGCTCCCGAGCGCGAGGACCGTGCGGCGCGTCACGCTCGCCGCGCTCGTCGTCGCCGCGCTCGCGCTCGTCCTGTGGCGCCGCGCCGAGACGATCGCCGCCGGGTACTGCGACCCGACCTCGCTGTCGAACGAGCGCGTCGCCGCACGCCGCACGTCGCTCGCGCTCCCCTCGCTCCCGGACCTGTCCGAGCCGGTCGGCGCCTTGCTCGACTCGACGGGCCTGCGTCCAGGGTGCACGGCGTGCCCTCAGCACGGGCACTGCGCGCACGGCGAGTTCGTCGGCTGCGAGCTCGACCACGTCCCTGTCGAGCCCGGCTTGCTGCGCACCCTCGGCGGGCTCGTGCCCGCCCCGAGCGTGTGCGTGCCCGACACGGCCAAGCAGGTCGCCGTCGCGCGCCAGGCGAGCGCCGGAGCGCACGTCCTGCGCCACCGACGCGGCGAGGTCGTGTGCCGCTCTGGGCTCGAGAAGCAGCGCCGCCGCGACGCACAGGGCGGCCGCGGCGCCGAGGACGCGTTCGTGTTCGGCATGGACGCCGTCAGGGTCCTCGAGGAGATGGCGCGCGTCAACGAGCTCGCGAGGGAGCCCATCAGCGACGAGTTCGTCGACGAGATCAACCGGCTTGCGCTGAGGGACCTCGAGGCGCACGGCGAGGTCGTCGTGTGGCAGAACGGGTCCGTCCCTCCCTTTTCTCTCTCTCTCTCTCTCCCTCTCTCTCTCTCTGTCGTCCTCGGTCAGGGACTGACTCCCACACGCCTCGCACAGCAACGAGTACTGGTACGCGAGCAAGACAGCCGACATGTCGCTCGGGTGCCGCGCGCGCCTGTTCGCCAAGAACTGGGTCAAGCAGCACAAGGGCTCGCTCGCAGGTGCGTCCGCCGCCTGTCCTCTCTGCACTGTCTGCCCTTTCGCTCGAGCACCTCGAGCCGGACTGACTTTGTTGCGTGGGGCCGCCGCAGGCCTGTTTGCGGCGCTCGCCGGCGTCGCGTGGGTGCGGCACAAGCTCGCGCAGCGCAAGCGCGACGAGGTGCGCAAGGAACAGCTCGTCGTCGTCGCCCTGCACCAGCTCCAGCAGCAGGTGCGCACCTCTTTCTCTCTTTCTCGGTCTCTCGCGCTCGGTCGAGCGGGCGAACCTGACCCTCTCGCTCGTACCCCTCCCTCACTCGCGCCGCCCTCTCCCTCCCTCCCTCTTGCCCACCCTCGTCCTCCCTCTACTCCACGCCCCGCAGGCCCGCTCGCACCTCGCCGACCCAGTCCACGTCCCCTTTGCGCACGTCGCGCCGTCGCACCTGCGCGACCTCGTCCTGCAGGACGAGCACTCGCCCGCGCGCCGCGCCGCCCTGTGGCACCGCGTCGCGCACGTCGTCGAGGGCAACGCCAACGTGCGCGTGCGCGACGTCGAGATTGGCGGCGAGGAGCTCAGGGGGTGGGAGTGGACGGGCCCGGTCATGGGCAGTGGCGGTGGCGGCGGCGGCGCGGGTGCGGGGGTTGGGGAGGTGGACAGGCCGGCCATGGTTGAGGGCGGACAGAGGGTGCTCGCGAGCTTGCCGTCGTCGCCGGCGCTCGCGAGGGCGTGAGGAGGGGGCGCGGCGAGTCTCTCTCTCTCTCTCGCGCGCGCGGGACGGACACGGGCACGAGCGAGGCGGGACAAAGGGCTTTGTCACAGCTTGATCTTTGCAATGTCACTCTGCGGGTCATTCGTTCGTTCGAAAATACACAGCGCCCATGCTCTCGCTCCTTTGCCCGCCCCGCCCCGCCCGCTCGGCTGCGCTCGCCCCTCGCCCAGCTCGCTCTCAGTGCTTGCGGAACCCGTCGTCGTCGCCGTACGGGTCGCGGTACCGCTGCTGCGAGTCGTCGCCGCCACCGTACAGCGTGTCCTGCGACGCGTTGCCGGGACCCGCCGCCGCGCCCATGCCGTCGTCCGTTCCCGCGCCTCCTCCCGCGTACAGCCTCGGCTGCGAGATGCTCCCTCCACCGCCGCCGTGAGCGCCGTACGTCGGCGGCAAGGCGCCGTCGTCGTCGACGAGGCTCACGGCCGAGCCGAGCATGGGGTCGTACCGCTGCGGCATCTCGAACGCGTCCTCGGTCGCGTTCCACTCGTCGTCGTCGTGGTGGTGGTGGGCGTCGCGCCCTGGGACGGCGCCCCTCGCGTCCGAGTAGACGGCGTCTTGGCGCAGGGCGCGGCGGCGGAGGGTGCGCAGGCGGAGGAAGATGAGGGCGGCGACGACGGCGAGCGCGACAAAGAGGGACGCGACAAAGACGCCGACAAAGCCGCCGTAGGTGCCGGCGACTTTGGGACCGTGGTAGGTCGAGCTCGGCGGGACAGAGTCGAAGGTGCCGGTTGCGCTGCGAGAGGGAGGGAGGGGAGGTGAGCGCGGGGAGGGGAGGGGAGAGGAGGAGGGAGGGGGCGGGGCGTACGGGTTGTGCGAGGTATCGCCTGCTGCAGCTCCACCGCGCTCGACGAGGCTCATGGTCGTGTCGAGTGAGAGCAGCGAGAGGTGGAGCCGAGGAACGAGTCGGCAACTTGTCACCTCTCGCCCTCACCCTCACCTCGCTAGAGAGCTCTGCCGACATCACCAAGCTCAAGCACACACCCACAAGGAGCACCACCGCGAGCCTCGACCCGCTGCATCCCCTCGATCTCGCCCCCTCCTCTCGTCGACCTCATCAGCTCACGTCTCGACCCCATGAAGGTCTGCATCTTTGGCGGCAACGGCTTTGTCGGCTCGGCCGTCGCCCGCAAGGCCGTCGCTCGCGGCTGGCAGGTCGTCAGCGTCAGTCGCTCGGGCACCCCGTTCGCGACCCCCGCCGGCCACACGCCATCCTGGGTCAACGAGGTGCGCCGCCCCTCCTTTCTCTGTCTCTCTCGAGACTCGAACTGAACGCCTCGAGGTGCCGCCCGCAGGTCGAGTGGCGCAAGGGCTCGCCGTTCGATCCCGCGACGTTCGACTCGGTCCTGCCCTCGTGCGACGCCCTCGTGTCGACGCTCGGGACCCTGTTCGAGACGACGTACAAGGACAAGGGCGTCGCCAAGCCCCTGTCGGTCCTCAAGGCGCTCGCCGAGAACCTGACGGGCTCGAGGGGCAACCCGCTCGCGAGGGACGGCAGGGAGCGCAGCTACGAGCGGCTCAACCGCGACTCGGGTGCGTCCCCTCGCTCTCTTCCTCTCCTCTGTCCCTCATCAGTCCTGACGATGTGCCCCTCGACTCCGCAGCTCTCGCACTCTTTGACGCCTTCCACTCGTCCCGCTCCCCCTCCTCGTCCTCCTCCTCCCTCGTCTCGCCCTCACCGTTCGTCTTTATCTCGGCCGAGGACATCTTCCGCCCGTTCGTCCCGGCGCGGTACATTCAGACAAAGCGCCAGGCCGAGGCCGACATCTGGCGACGCGCGACGGCACCAGCCGACGAGCCACCAAGCGTGCGGCCCGTCTTTGTTCGCCCAAGTCCGTCCCGCCTCTCTCTCACTTTCTCTCACTCGCCCCCTTCTCTGTCCTCGTCACGTCGAGCTGATCGAGTCCGTCGCACTGCAGGCCTCATGTACCACCCGCACCTCAACCCACCCTCGACCCTGCCCGCGACCCTCCTCGAAGCGACCTCTCACCTGCACGCGCTCGTCCCGCCCGCGCTGCACCTCCTCCCCTCTGCGCCCCGCCCGCTCCCCAACTCGGCCCCCTCGCTCGCCGACGACCCGGCAACGGCGCTCCCTGGCGCGCTCACAAGCCTCTCGAGCCTGCTCTCGGTCCCGCCCATTCACGTCGACGCCGTCGGCGAGGCCGTATGTCGCGCCATCGCCGACGACGCGACAAGTGGCGTGATCGACGTTGCCGCCATGAGGGACATGCTCGGGTTTGATGCGCTTGGGTGGGGGGGCAAGCAGAGGAGGGCTGGGGGAACGGCGTGAAGGAGGACGGACGCCCGGGGGGTGGGAATGGCACGAGGGTGACAACAGGAAGGATGGCGGGCGCGGGCAACGGAGCGAGAGGGACGAGAGCGAGAGGGACGAGAGCGAGAGGGACTGGACAGAGAGAGAGAGAGAGCGAGAGGGAGGGGGGGGGGCGAAAGAGCTACATCATGAGCGCCTCCTCCGCCTCGCGCATCGCCGCCTCGGCCTCTGCGTCCTCGTCGACCTCCTCCTCGGCGTCAAAGCCCTCCTCCTCGACGAGCCGCACCCGCTCCCTGCTCGCACCTGCCGCGCTCGCTCCGACTCCCGCTCCTGTCGCCGCTCCTGTCCTGCCCGCCGCTGCCGCCGTAGCCGTCGCCTCGGCCTCGAGCTCAGCGAGCAGCGCCTCCTCGTCGGCGAGAAAGTCGTCCTCCTCCTCCTCCCCTCCTCCCTCTCCCGCACCGCCGGAAAAGTCGTCGGCGTCGTCGTCGAACCCGGCAGCGGCGAGCAGGTCCCTGCTGCCCGGCATCGTCGCCGGTGCTGCCCGCCCAGCGCCGGCGCCGGTGCCGGTCGACGGGAGGTCGAGGTCGGCGAACGCGTCGCGCTCGCGCTCGGCGTCGGCGTTGGACCGGCCGTGCTTCTCGTCGTCGCGGTACTCCTTGAGGGCGCGCTGCGGGGCGCGTGTACCACACCGAGTCAGTGCCGGCGTTCGAGTGCCTCGAGAGCGAGAGAGGTAGAGAGGGAGAGAGAGAGAGAGGGTGGGAGAGGGTGGGAGAGGGTGGGAGAGGGCGCGCAGGGCGAGAGACGGACCTGGACGGTGCGCTTGTGGCACAGCTTCTCGATCGTCGTCAAAGTGTCGCGAAAGTTGGTCTTTGGGTACATCTGGTGCGCCCACAGCTGGTACGTGCTCAGGACGCGCTTGAGGTCCTGCAGCTGAGGGTTGTCGGCGCGCAAGGTGTGCTTCAGTGCTTGAGCGAGGAGAGAGAGAGAGGAGGATGGGAGAGGAAAGGGGGGACGCACCTCGTGGCCCTTGCCCTTGATGCGGACCTTTTTGAGGTCGTCGCGCAGCCGCGGGAACCCACTCGGGCCGAGGAGGCGCACCTCGTCCATCTTGGCGACGACGCGGCGCTTCTTTGCCGGCGCGCCCTCGGCGTCGAGCCCGTCGACGTCGACCGCCGTGCCGTCGACGTCGAGCGCGGTGGCGGCGGGCTCGCCCGTGCCCGGGGTGTCGAGGTCGAACAGGTCGTCGAACGCGCGCGAGAGGGCCGGGTCCGACTCGCGGGCGGGTCGTGGTGGGGCGTCGGCCTTTGTGCGCTCCCTGCGGCGCTCGAGGTCCCGGCGCTCCCACTGCTCAAAGTCGACGTCCTGGGTCGAGTCGAGCTCTTGCTCGTCGTTGTCGTCGTCGTCGTTGTTGTTCTGGGCGCCGAGGAAGCGAGGAGTTGGACGCGTCGAGGAGCGGTCGCGGTGCTTGAGGCGGGCGAGGGCGTCGCGGCGCTGCTGCTGCTTGCGGTGCTTGTCCGAGACGTAGGTCGACTCGGTGGGCGCGTCGAGGTCGAGGTCGGAGCTGCTCATGGCGTGGGAGCCAGGTGAGGTGCGGTCGAGGTGCGAGAGGACGAGGAGGAGGAGGAGAGGGGAGATGAGGCAGCGGGGCAGCCGCGGGCTCTCGGCTCTCCCCTCACCGCCACTCTGTGCCCCCAAGCTGGCCATGTCCGACCTCCACAACCTCCTCGAGTCGAACGAGACGCTCAAACCACCCGCTCGCCCGTACGCGCCCATCCGCCGAGTGACGCCCGCCTCGTCGGTCCTCGTCCCCATCTCGCGCGTCGAACTCGCACAGTGCCAGACCACGGTCAACCCGCTCCGCACCAGGCCAAAGCCCGCTCCAGCACCCGGTGCACCCGCCGCGGCTCCCCTCCCTCCTCCACCTTCGTCCCTCCCCGCTCGGCCCGACCTCGCCCTCGCGTACCAGCAGCAGCCGCAGCAGCCGCCAGCACCGTCGCACAAGCGGCCCAACACTCACGGCAACGGCAACGGCTACGGCGACCAGCACGACCTCAAGCGCTGGAAGGGCACCCACGACACGCGCACCGTCGCCGACCACTGTCCGTCCTCCCCCTCTCTCTCCCCTCTCAGCCCGCCCCAGAGTCCTGACCCCGACCCTCTTCCACGCCGACGACGACAGACAACGCACGCCCCAACACGGACCGCATAGCGCGGCGCGACTCGCCCATCATCGGCCTCAAGAACTTCAACAACTGGATCAAGAGCGTCCTCATCGCCAAGTTTGGCCGCCGCGAGGGCGACACGACCCCGCGCATCCGCGTCCTCGACCTCGGGTGCGGCAAGGGCGGCGACTTGCACAAGTGGACTCGCGCCGGCACCGAGGAGTACGTCGGGATCGGTGCGTTCTCGCTCTTCCCTCGCCAGGGTCAGGCGCCGTGGATGGCCCAGCAGGACTGAATCTTGGACACACCCCTCCCGTCGTGCGTACGCAGACATCGCCGCCGTGTCGATCGCCCAGGCGCAGCAGCGGTACGACACGATGCGCGGCCAGCGCTTCCCGGCGCGCTTCTTCACCCTCGACTGCTTCGAGGTGCGCCCCCTCCCTCTCTCTCTCCCTCTCTCTCTCCTCGAACGCCCCGCTAACCTGCGCTCGCACCGCACACCGACAGAACCCGATCGAGGAGGTCCTGCCGCCGCACGCCGTCGCGCGCCCGTTCGACGTCGTGTCGATGCAGTTCTGCATGCACTACGCGTTCGAGACCGAGGCCAAGGTGCGCATGATGCTCGCCAACGTTGCGCGGTACCTCAAGCCCGGCGGCGTCTTTGTCGGCACCATCCCCGACTCGAAGAACCTCTTGTGCGTCCCTGGCGCGCGCGCTCGTTCCCCTTTCCTCTTCCCCTTCTCCGCTCCTCCTCTCTTCCTCGCCGTACTGACTCGCTCTCTTTCCTTTCCCCTCTCCCCGTCTGCCCTCCCGCCGCACGCAGCGAGCACCTGTCGGACCCGCCCGACCCGGTCAACAGCCCGCTCGTGTTTGGCAACGCCGTGTACAGCGTCAAGTTTGACGAGCGCGAGTGGCCCAGCCCGTACGGGCACCGGTACACGTTTTTCCTCCAGGACGCCGTCGAGGAGGTGCCAGAGTACGTCGTGTACTGGGACAACTTTGTCTCGTGAGTCTCTCTGGCGCCGGTTTTTTCTCTCTCTCTCTCTCTCTCTCTCTTGCCCTCCCTTCTACTCTCTCTCCCCCCGTCAGAGGCTCCTGCCCCTCCCTCCTCTCTTCTCTTTTCCTCCCTCTTGCCTCGCCCTCTCTACCGCCCTGCCTCTCCCTTTTCCCTCTCTACCCCTCCCTCTTCCTCCCTCCCTCTTCCTCCCTCTCTCTTCCTCGCCCGCCCTCTCGCCCTCTTTGGGACCCCCCTCTCTTCCTCTCGCTCGACTCACCGCGCTGACTCTCCCCACCACCCCCCTGCCCCGCCCCGCCCCAACGCAAACCGCAGCGTCGCGGCCGAGTACGGCCTCTCGCCCGTCTACTGCGCCGATTTTTCGTCCATCTTTGCCGACGAGCAGGAGGACCCGCACTTTGCGACGCTCCTGCGCAGATGAAGGTCATGGACGACGAGGGCAACGCAGAGATGGACGAGGACCAGCTCGATGCGGCGAGTGCGTCCCCCCCCCCCCCCTTTCTCTCCTTTCCTCCCTCCTCTCGTTCGGGCACAGAGACTGACTCGCGCACCGGTTCGTCGCGCACAGTGCTCTACCTCGGCTTTGCGTTTGTTAAGGGGGACGAACAGGGAGGAGCGGCGACGGCGTCGGTCGAGGAGGTCCCGGGGGCCTGAGCGCGTGCAACTCGCTTGAGATATCTCCCTCTCGGCCTCCTCGTCCGCGGCTCGGTCCTCGAGAGCGGCCCTGCACATGTAGAGAGCCGGACGACGAGCTCTGTCGAGAGTCACTTGAGCGAGAAAAAGCGAAGAGAGAAAGGCCCGGGCTCGAGAGGCGACGCAAAAAAAGAGAGTTGGCGCCGAAGCGTCGCACATGCGTTTTCCCCGACGGGGAATCGAACCCCGCTCGCGGCTGTGAGAGAGCCGAATCATAACCACTAGACCATCGAGGAGTGATGGGAAAGAGAGCGACAAATAGCGTACAGATCACAACTTAAAAGGGCAAAGCGCTCAAGCGGACCCGCTCTCGCTCGCGCCTCTCTCAAGCCGTGCTCTCCTGCGTGCATGCGAAGAGACAGCCACTCGTCGGATTGCTCCCAATCCCAAGTTTGCATTCGCTCGCGCGCTCAGGCCCGCTTGACGAAGCCGCTTGGACCCGTCGCGAGCAGAGTCGGGCCTTCCCAAGCTCCGTTCTCCTCGCGCTCTTTCGGGCGCAGGAACAACCGCGATCTACGTCGAGCAATGACCGCGGCGCATGAGGTTGCGAAGGAGCGCCAAAAGCCAGGACGAGATTCGAGGAGGAAAGTGTCCGACGGCCCCCGAGCCTGCGCACCTCGTCGTCGAAAGTCCGACGGCCGAAGCTCCCCCGTGCAGGTGGGGCGGCGAGTTGCGCACTCTGTTTCTCCTTGCTTGCACGCTCCTCACTCAGCAAGCACGCACGGCTCGCCAAGTCGAGGTCAGCACGCAGACGGTCGAGGAGAAACGGCGCACGGGCCCCAGCTGACGTGGAATCTCCACTCTTGCCAGCTCCGCCGAGTCCTCCTCGCCCCGCACGCCATGTCCCTCCTCGCCGTTCCGTCCCTGCCCCTCGCTCGCCTTTGTCGCCCTCGTCACCGGGGCGTGCCGTCGCCGGCGCCCTCGGCCCTCCTCGTCGCCCCGCTCCACCTCACGCCCTACTTCGGCGTCGCCCTCCCGCCCTCGGCACCCTTCATCGTGCGCCACACCGGTCTGCCTGCGAGCCAAGGGCCAGAGAGCGCGAACCCGGGCCAACGTGCGCACGAGCCTCTCTCGCTTCCGCCTCTCAGCTCCTCTCGATGCCCAAGCCCGTGCAGAATGTCTACGACGTTCGAGAGTTACAGCAGGTGGGGGAGGGGGCAAAGAGGAAAGACCGGAAAGTATGGGAGGGACGAGTGCAGGACAGAGACAAGGGGAGAGAGCACGAGAGGCGGGACGTGGTGGGTGTGCCAAGGGATCGACGACGACGACGACGACGGAGCTCAGTCCGAGATGTTCTGGAACTGCGAGACGATGTCGGCGTGCAGCTCGTTGAGGACCTTGAGGATGGCCTCTGCGGGAGCGCGGGCGGCCAAGAAGTCAGTTTTCGACTCTCGGGGAGAAAGGAAGAGAGAGAGAGAGAGAGGGAGAGCCGCCGACGCACCCTCGCCCGTCGCCGGGTCCTCGAACTTCATCTGCGTGAGGCGGTACCACAGGTCCGAGGTCGACTCGCGCACGCGGCTCCACGTCAGCTCGCCGCCCTCGACCGCCTTGACGGCCGCCTCGAAGTAGGTGACGAGGTTCTTGAGCATGGCCGTCTGCGGGACGGGGCACGCAAGTGACGATGGCGGACGGAGGAGGGCGGCAAGAGAGAGAGAGCGAGGGCAAGAAGGCGAGGAGGGGGGGGGGGGGGGCAAAAGGGAGTCAGTCTCGCGCTCTTGCCCACCCGAGAGAGAGAGAGAGAGAGAGTCGACGCACCGTCTTGTAGAACGGGCAGTAGCGGTCGTACACCGAGATGCCGTTCTGCTGGAGGAAGTCCTCTTTGATCAAGCGCGCGACGTCGAGCGTTACCTTGTCGCCCTCGCCGAGCGACGACTTGCCGACGAGCTGGACAATCTCGGCGAGCTCGTCCTCCTTCTGCAGGATCTGCTTGGCTACGTTGCGGTAGTGCAGGAAGTCGGGCTCGGTCGACTCGTAGTACGGCTGGAGGACGCGCGTGCTGCGGGAGGAAGCGACGCGCGCGAGGTGAGCGTGCGACCACCTGCACGGCGCCTGCACGCCGCACCGGCCGCGACGTGTGCGAGGACGGCACGGCGAGACGAGAAGAGAGAGAGAGAGCGACGCCGACGCACTAGTTCGAGTACGACACGTTCCAGTTGACGGACGGGAAGTGCTTGCGCTGCGCGAGCTTCTTGTCGAGGCCCCAGAAGACCTGGACGATGCCGAGCGTCGCCGTCGTGACGGGGTCGGAAAAGTCGCCGCCGGGCGGGCTCACGGCGCCAATGATGGTCGTCGACCCGGTGCGGTTCGGCGAACCGAGGCAGACGGCCTTGCCCGCGCGCTCGTAAAAGCCGGCGAGCTTTGCGCCGAGGTAGGCCGGGTAGCCCGAGTCGGCGGGCATCTCGGCGAGGCGGCCCGAGATCTCGCGCAGGGCCTCGGCCCAGCGCGACGACGAGTCGGCCATCATGGCGACGTCGCGCCCTTGGTCGCGGAAGTACTCGGACAGGGTGATGCCCGTGTAGATGGACGCCTCGCGCGCGGCGACGGGCATGTTGGACGTGTTGGCAACGAGCGTCGTGCGCTTCATGATGGGCTCCTGGGTCCCGTTGACGTCGATCGACAGCTCGGGGAACTCCATGAGGACCTCGGCCATCTCGTTGCCGCGCTCGCCGCACCCGACGTAGATGATGATGTCCGAGTTGGAAAACTTGGACACGGCCTGCGAGATGACCGTCTTGCCGCACCCGAACGCGCCCGGGATGGCCGTCGTGCCGCCCTGGACGCACGGGAACAGCGAGTCGAGCACGCGCTGGCCCGTCAGGAGCGGCGTGTCGGCCTGGAGCTTGTCGCCCGTCGGTCGCGGCGCGCGGACAGGCCACAGCTGGAACAGCGTGTGCGTCGTCTTCTTGCCCTCGAACTCGGTCTCGAGGACGACGTCCTGCGGGCGCGGGTGCGGGTGCGCAAGGGTCAGTCGGGTGTTACTCGCTGACGGCGGCCGTCGAGGAGCAGAGAGGAGGGAGAGTGTGGACGCACGTCGACGTTGTAGGCGCCCTTCTCGGCAATGTGGGTGACGGTGCCCATAGCGCGCGGGTTGAGCATGATCTTGTGCTCGCTCACGAGCGAGTTCTCGTACACCTTGCCAAAGATGTCGCCGCCCGAGATGTGGTCGCCGACCTTGAAGTTGACGGGCTCAAAGTCCCACTTGATGGTGCGGTCGAGCGCCGACGTGTTGATGCCGCGCGGGATGTAGATCGAGTCGCTCTTCTCGGCGATGGCCTTGAGCGGGCGCTGGATGCCGTCGTAGATGTTGCCCATGAGACCTGCGAGGGGAGGGTCCGAGAAGAGATGTAAGCTCGTGAACTCGTGCTCGGAGAAGAGGGAGGGAGAGCGAGGCGGACGCACCTGGACCCAACTCGACCGACAAGGGCTTGCCCGTCCGCAAGACGGGGTCGCCGATCGTCATGCCCGACGTCTCCTCGTACACCTGGATGGTGGCCTTGTCGCCCTCGATGCGGATGATCTCGCCGACGAGCCTGCAGAGACATGGTCGACGAGGTGAGCCGGGACCGGGGGGAGCGAGAGGGAGGGAAGCGAGAGGGGAGACGCACTCGTCGTGGCCGACGCGCACGAGCTCGTACATGGCGGCACCGGCCATCTTCTCGCTGCAGGGATATCGAGCAAGGTCAGCGCTCGTGTGGACGGGGGAGGCGCTCGGCCTGTGCGGGAGGGAGGGAGGGAGGGAGGGACGCACGCAATGACGACGGGCCCAGAGACGCTGAACACGGAGCCGAACTTGGACTCGCGGTCCTCATCTGTGTGCGTGAGAGGAGCTTGTCAGTGCTGCTCGGGCGGGAGGGGTGAGGGGAGGGTGCGTGTGGTGGGTGGGGTCGAGACGAGGAGGGGGAGATGGGGGAGGGAGCGAGAGCGGTGGGCTCACCCTGGATGCGGATCGTCTTCTTTACGTGATCCATTGCGCCGGCCTGTGGGCGTGCAGGGACCGAGGACCGTCAGTACAGGGGCTCGAGGGCGACGAGAGGGCTCGAGGGAGCGATGACGGACCATGGTGGGCGAGCGGGACGAGGGGGGCGGTAGGGTGAAGGTGAGAGGTGGGCGGGCGGTGCGAGAGGGTGCTCTAGAGCAAGGTAGAGCTGGTCGAGGGTGCGCAGGCTGCGGCGAGGTGGTCGAGCCAGGCGGGAGGAGAGCGAGGCCGGGCTCCACCTCGTCTGCACTTTACCCGCACTTCCAATCGTGAAACCTTAAAAGCTTTAAAAGCCTTATATATTCTTTTTTTTCTTATAAAACTTAAAACCTTAGAGGCTATTTAAGTTGCTGATTAACGACCCACTTGAGAGTGGTAGAAGCGGTCACCTCGAGCGCTCCACCGCCCCAATCTCTCCCCACCTTGAACCTCTCGCTCGAATCGCTCGTCGCCCACGCTGCTCCGCCTCGCCACCCGCACCATGGCGCCCCTCCGCACGCGCACCTCGGCCCACTCTGCCCGCGTCACCCTGTACGAGCCCGCCGCCGCGTCGATCAGCAGCCTCGCCGCCGCCACTGCGCCCGCGTCGACGTCCGCCCCAGCGACCCCCCGCAGGCGCACACGCTCGAGCACTGCAGCGTCGAGCCCGGTCGTCAAGTACGAGCGCGACGATGACGACAACGCGCCTGCCTGGGCCGCCGACGAGGGCGACGACTCGGATGCCGCCGCGTTCGAGGAGCTCAAGCCTGCGCCGACCACGCCCAAGGCCAAGTCGCCCCGCAAGCCCAAGCCGCACGTCACCAAGCTCGCCAACCCGCACCCGGCGCCCAAGAACTGGGAGAGGACGTACGCCGTCATTCGTGAGCAGCGCAAAGGGTGCGTCCGACTGTCGCTCTCTCTCTCCTCTCCTCCTCGAGGGCCGAGATCTCGAGCGGTAGAGCGAGAACTGACCCCCGGTGTTCCTCTGCGCAGGATCGTCGCAGCCGTCGACCTGATGGGCTGCGAGCAGGGCGGGCGCGAGGCGCAGAAGAAGGAGGAGGACGCAGGCGCCGCTCCCGTCGACAGCGACAAGGCCCGGCGGCTCTCGACGCTCGTGTCGCTCATGCTCTCGAGTCAGACCAAGGACCCCGTCACGCACCAGGCGACCGTCAACCTGCGCAACGACCTCCCCGGCGGCCTCACGGTCGACGCGCTCGACAAGGCGTCGGTCGACGACATTGACCGCTGCATCGCCAAGGTCGGGTTCCACAACACCAAGGCGAGGAACCTCAAGCTCCTCGCGACGAGGCTGCGCGAGCTCCACGATGGCGACGTCCCGAGCGACTTGGGTGCGTCGTCCTCGTCCCTCCCTCCCTTCCTTTCCCTCTTGCCCGATCGTGCCTGACCCTCTCTTGCCGCGCAGCTTCGCTCTTGGACATCGTCGGCGTCGGGCCAAAAATGAGCTACCTCTACCTACAGTCCATCGGGCAAAACGTGCGTCCTCGCCTTTCTCCCTCGCTCCTCCCTTCCCTTCCCTCCCGCCCCTCCGTCCCGAGAACGGCGCTCACCAACTCTTCCGCATGCGCACGCGCAGATCGGTATCGGGGTCGACACGCACGTGCACCGCATCACGCACCGCTTGCGGTGGCACAAGAAGGAGCCAAAGACGCCCGAGGAGACCCGGTGCGTCCCTCACTTTCTCTCGCTGTCCCTCTCCCTCCCTCTCTCTCTTTCCCGTTCTCTCGTCGGCCTCGTCCCGATCTCGTGAACTGACACCTTCCCTCGCGCCTGTCCCCCGTCCATCCCTCGTCTCGTCGATCCCTCCCTCGCCCGCGCACTCGCCCCACTCGCCCCTCTCGCGCCCAGACTCAACCTCGAGTCGTGGCTGCCTCAGCACCTATGGCCCTCAGTCAACAAGATGCTCGTTGGCTTTGGCCAGGAGATCTGCAAGCCTGTCGCGCCTCGGTGCGACCTGTGCGACGTCGCGAGGGAGAAACTGTGCCCGTCGAGGCGGGTCGTCGTGCCCAGCCCGAGGAAAAAGGTCAAGGTCGAGCTTGAGATCAAGGACGAGGAGGGGTTGGTCAAGGGCGAGCAGGGCGAAGACGCGGCGAGCGCGCCCCGGCTCGAGGTCAAGCTCGAGGAGGAGACGCAGGGCGTGGTGGCGGTCAAGGCCGAGGGCGATGGGCGGGTTCTTGTCGCGGAGCGCGAGGTCAAGAACGAGGTCGTCGAAGCGGCGACAGTGCCCGGCGGCGAGGCGAGCTAGCTCTCTCTCTCTCCTCTCGTGCAACGAGGCCGCACGTTCCTCCTCTCGCTGTCGGTCGCGGAAAGAGAGAGAGTGCTCAAAGATCTGCTGCGTTGCACTCGAACGACCGTCTCTACCGGACGTACGGGATGCCTGCGAGAAAGAGAGCGAGGATCGTCAGTGAGCTGCACAGGGAGGACCGTGCGAGGACCGTGCGAGGAGAGGAGGAGAGAGGAGGGGACGCACCGTTGGTCATGCGCTGGAACTCGTCGTACACGATGCTGCGCTTGTTCTCGCACGCGTTGTCGATGATGGCCATCATGAACTCGGCCGCCTTTTTCTCGCTCAGGTCGAGGCGGAACCGGAGCTTGAGGCGCTCGAGCGTGCCCTCGCCCTTGAACGACGGGAACTCGGCCGCGAGCATGAGGGCCGCCGTGTCGACGATGCTGTGCGCGTACGGGCGCGCGGCGAGGAACGCCTTGACCGTGAGCTCGCGGAACTGGCGGAACCCGACAGAGTCCTTGCCGCCCATGAGGACGACCATCTCGTGCGACAGCTTGAACGAGTTGGGCTCAAACTTGACGCCGCCGGGCCCAATGTCGAACAGGAACCCAAAGTCGATGTGGGTGATGCACCCTCGGCCGTCGATCATGATGTTGCCGTTGTGCCGGTCCTTGATCTGGACGATGTAGCACAGGAGCGAGTAGGCCGCCATCGACTGGACAAAGTTGCCGCGCGCCTTCTGGAACTCGGGCGAGTCGAGCGGGCCGTACTTCATGACAAAGAACGACTGCAGGTCGTTGATCTTGGCCCGGCCCATCTCGTCGCGCGAGGTCGCGTTCGGGATCACGTCGATCACGCCGCACTGCATGACGGTGGAAGAGTCCGAGTGAGCAGGGTCGTCGCTTGACGTTAAGAGGAAAAGAGAGAGAGAGAGAGAGAGACGCACCCCGGGACCGGTGGCGGTGACTCGGTACGGCGTGACGAGCAGGTCGAGCCCGAGCGAGTTGAAGATGTTCTTGTGCATGGCGATGATCTGGAGCGCGAGCACGTCCTGGCGACAGTCGTCGCCGACTTTGAAGATGGCGCTCTGCCACGTGTCGTACTCCTCGCGGCCGCCCGTCGCCGCGTTGTGCTCGACCTCGACGAGCTCGTCTTGGACCTCGAGGCCGTCGGTGCGCACCTTGTTGCGCTCGCGCCGCACCTTGAACGTCGCCATGAACGGCGCCTGCGCACGAGGACGAGAGTAAGGGACAGGCACTCACGCCAGAGGACGACAGAAGGAGAGAGAGCGGCGCACCTTGGCGTGGCTCTGCAGGGGCCGGCCCGACTTGCGCTTGATGTCGACGACGACGCCGTCCGGGTTACTCGGGAGGTACACGCCCGGGTCGACCTTGATCTTGGCCATCTCCTCGTCAATCTTGGCCTTCTTCTCGGGCTTGGACGCCTTGATGAACGGCTTGAGCTTGCCCGAGATGGACGTGACCTCGTCAAAGAAGCTGAACTCGCGGTTGTAAAAGTCCTGCGCGTCGCCCGACAGCGACTCGACGATCATATCGACTAGGCGGTCGAGCTCTGGCTTCATCGGATCGGGCTGTGGCGCGCGAGGAGAGGGTCAGGATCCGCACGCGGCACAGAGAAAGAGAGAGAGAGAGGCGAGGTTTAGGGACGCACCTCCTCGGCGTCGTCGCCGCGGTACTTGTTGGCCTTCATGTTCCAGATGATCTGGTGGCAGAAGAGCTGCGAGATCTTGGACCTGCGGGCGAGGGCGCGACGAGGTCAGGTCTGACCTTCCCAAGTCGAGTCGAGGGGAGGACATTCGACGCACGTCTCGAAGATGAAGCGCTCGGCGTAACCGAGCTCGTCCGACCGGAGCGCCTGGACGACTTGCGGGACGTAGAAGAAGGTGACCGACACGGGGTGGTGCTCGAGGACGCGCAGGGCAAACTGGAGCAGGATCGGGTCGCCGTGGAACTTGGGGAACAGGAAGCGCAGAGCCGACGGGACGGGCACAGGGGTCCAGTACAGGAGGTGCTGCGACGGGAGAGGACTGGTCAGGCCATGGGCGAGCGAGAGGGGAGGAGGACAAGTGCGACGCACGCGGAGCTTGCTCTTGGCCTCGACCGTCAGGCTGTCGCCAACAAAGTGGGCGAGCGCGTCGGGGCAGTTCTGCACGGCGACAGGATCGGCGCGCACGAGGCGCTCGACCTCCTCGGTGAGCGCCGGGATCTTGAACCGGTCGGGCAGGTACACGACGACGGTCGGCCAGTGCGACCAGGCGAAACGGGCCAGCTTGCGGAGCTCCTGCGGGTGCGAGGTGTCAGCCCCATCCGACAGAGAGAGAGAGAGGCAGATGGGGAGAGAGGCGGGCGCACCTCGGCGGACGGCATGTCGCCCGACGCAGGCGTGCCTCGCTTGGCGTCGCTGAGCGGGTTGAGCCAGAGGCGCAGGCGGTCGGCCTCGTCGTCGAGCAGGACCTTGAGCAGCTCCTGACGCGAGCGGTGGTGGTCTGCTGCGGCGGATCGACCAAGACGACCTGTGGGGAGAGCGAGAGGGTGAGCGCTCGGACCGGCACAAGGCGGTCAAGGAGAGGGAGGGGGACGCACCTGGAAGCGCACGTTGGCCGTCGAGGTTCGAGGCGAAGCTGCGGTAGTACGGCGTGTCGGACGACACGAGGCGGTTGAGCTCCTCGATGGCGTGCAGGTCGGCCTTGAGCTGGATGCGGCTGTTGCCGAAGGACCAGCTGCGAACGGGACGAGCCAGGTCAGGTAGGCTCGCGGCTTCGACGAGGACGAGAGGCAGCGGACGCACGTAGGACGCATGGCGAACCAGCTGAGGGCGGCGTCGTACAGGTGGGCGCGCAGGTTGTGCTCGGCGGCGCTCTCGAGCGAGGTCGCCTGGATGAGGGCAAGGCCGAACGAGATGAGGCGGAACCGGAGCTCGCGCGAGAGCGGGTGACGGCTGTACAGGTACCAAGTCAGTGTCGTCCCAGAGAGAGAGAGAGAGAGAAAGGGCCGGGGCGCACCTCCACGACTTGTGCGCTGCGACGAGCCGGACGAAGAAGAGCAGGCTCGCGTGCACGAGCTCGGCGCTGCGGTACCGGAACGCCTGGAACCGGCTCGACAGGAACTCGAGGAGGGCGAGCATCGGCGAGTACAGGCGGTTGGCCATCAGGTAGTTGCGCGTGAGCTCGTCCTTGTCGGTCGGCGTGTACTGCGTCTCCTGGTTGAGCGGCGTGTCGGTGCTGCGAGGGTCCGGCGTCAGGGCGCGTCTGCAGAGACGGAGAGAGGGAGAGAGGCGAGGTCGGACGCACTCGAGCTTCTTGCAGAACAGGCCCTGCTGCGACTCGATCGTGCCCGCCCACGCCTCGAGCACCTCGGCGACGACGCGCGCCTCGAGCTCGGGTCGGGCGTCGGCGATCCAGGTCCACGTCTCCTGCCCGACAGCGATGCTCGCCTCGGTAAAGAGGCGGACGGGGAGGGCGACGACGAGGTGCAGGATGTCGAAGTTGGGCTGCGCAAGGAGCGTGTCAGGGCGTTGCTCGACCGAGCTGCAGTCGAGCGAGAAGGGAACGCACCTCGCGCGCCTTGACGAGCTGTGCGGCGCCACGGTAGAACAGGTCGCGCAGCTCCGACAGCTTGAGCGGGAGCTTGTGGTCGGCGAGCTGCTCGGACAGGAGCTCGAGCTGGCCAAGGACGTCGTCGGCGGTCGATGCTGCGGGCACGGCCAGTGTCAGCTCGGCTCAGAGAGATCTCGAGGGGAAAGGGAGAGAGGGACGGACCGCCACGCTGCGCCTCGCCGCCAAAGAAGCTCTTGGCCGCGAACGTGCGGGCGAACGCCGTTGCCGCGTCGGCCTTCCAGTCGCCCCACGCGGGAAGTGCAGCTGCGGTCCGGTCGACTGTATCAGTACGCCGGTCGAGGAAGCGGCGAAGAAGGAATGGGGGAAGAGAGAGAGCGAGAGACGCACCGATCCGCTCGCTCGGCGGCGGCGCCTTGACGAGGTCGAGCGCGACGCTCTTGCCCATCTCGTCGTCGTTGAGGACGGCCATCTTGTAGCTGTCGCCGGCGACGTCGATATACTCCTGGAGGAGCCCCTGCATGTCGAGCGGCGAGCGCGCGAGGCCCGTGCGCAGCCACGCGCGCACGTGCGAGTGCAGGTCGCGCAGGATGCGGTTGCGCTGCGGGTAGTCGTCCGTGAGCGAAATGGTGAAGCCGCCGCGGACCGAGTGGAACGAGTAGGCGGGCGTGTACTGCGTGCGGCGCGAGGCGAGGGGGGTCAGGCTGGCTCAACTTGGGAAGGTCAAGAAGGGGAGGGGACGCACCTCGTCGACAAACTCGTCGAGGCAGGCTCGGCGCAGGACCGTCAAGAGCTCGAGCATGACGGTGACGACGCCGAGGTTGCACACGAGGCTCGGGAAGCTCGACAGGAGGTTGTCGAGGTACCGCAGGGCGGTCGCGCGCACGCCCGCCGAGCTGCTGGTCGCGTGGAGGAGCACGGCGCGGACCTGGCTGTACGCGCCCGAGTCCATGGCGTGGCGCGGCGCCTGGCTGCTCAGGCGCGCCGAGAACGTCGACAGGACCTTGTCGCCGACCGACTGGACCGCGTCGGCAAGCGGCGAGTCGCCGCCGCCGAGGGCGGGCACGCCGAGGTACAGGAAGACGGGCGCGAACGCGCCGGACTCGGCGCGGAGCGACTCGAGGCGGAGGATGGCCGTGAGGAAGACGGCCTGCGCGTCGGTGACGGAGCGCGCCGCGCTCGCCTGCGACGGGACGGCGGCCGCGAGCTCTCCGCGCACGGCCTCGACCGATAGGACGTGCCCGGCGCCACCGCCGGGCGACTTGAGGAGCGCGTGGAGCTGCGCCTCGGCCTCGACGAGGTCGGCGCCGATGCCGACGACGAGCGGCGGCGAGCGCTTGGCGACGCCGAGCAGGGCCGAGCGCTGGTACTCCGAGATGGGCGCGCGCGGCGACAGGAAGCCCGACAGGAGGCACGTGTACCAGAAGGTGCGGAACAGGGCGCCGAGGGACGACGAGACGACCGACAGCGGGTCGAACGCGACCTGCTCGAGGTAGTTGTCGAGGACCGTGACGAGCGCGAGGAGGGTCGAGGTGCGCTGCGTGCGGCACACGCGTCTCAATACCCGCCCTATCGCCGAGAGAGAGAGATAGAGAAAGAGCTCGACGCACCTCCTCGCTGAGCTTGCCGTCATTCCTGCCGCCCGACCGCGCGCCCTTGCTCGCGAAGAGCGTGAGCAGCTCGGCGAGGAACGCCTCGCCGAGCTCCTCGTGCTTGGCGGCCGCGATCGACGCGAGCCTGCTGAGCGCCGCAATAGCCTGCGTCGGTGGGTGCAGCGAGGCGTCAGGGGTCGGTCCCTCGAAACGCTGCGACGACGGAGGAGGACGAGGGGAAAGAGCAGACGCACCGCCTGGTAGGCCGGGTCCTCGTTGCCCGACGCGTTGCGCGCCGCAGCCGACACCGAGCGGTCGATCTCGACGAACGCGTCCTTGTCCGAGATGGCGGCGAGCTCGGCGAGCTCGTATAGGGCGGCGCACACGACGGCGGGTCCGCCGTTGGCCGCGTGGTGCTGCAGCGTCGAGACGACGAGGCGCTGGAGCTGCGGGCCGATGAGAGGCCGGGCGTCAGTACACCTGAAGGAAAGAGAGGCAGGGCGAGGACGAAAGAGCGAGAAGGCGGGCGCACCTGAACTTGACCGATCTCCCTCGCGAGGAGCGACACGACGTGCACGACGTTGCTCGCGACCTCCTGCGTCGCACGCTCGTTCCACCCACCCCCCGCAGCACTCACCGCGCTCGCCGCATCGCCCTCGACCTCCTCCCCCTCGCGCTCACCAACCCCGCGCACGTGCCCTCCTCCGCCGCCGCGCTCGAGCGCCGCAAGGTGGTTGAGCAGCGTCTGGACGGCCGATGCGCGCGCCGCCGGGTCGCGTGCGAGGAGGGCGGCGTAGGCGCGGGTGCAGGTCGTGAGCGCGGGCGAGTAGGACGAGGGGTCGTCCGAGGGGCGAAGCGAGGGCGAGAGGAGGAACGAGCGCAGGAGGGTCGTCGCCGGGTGGAGGTGCGAGGGGAAGCTGCGGAGTGCGGGTCAGTTTGACGAGCGAGGGATCGAGGAGGAGAGAGGGAGGGAGGAGGAGAGAGGGAGGGAGGAAGAAGGGAGGGAGGGAGGAAGAAGGGAGGGAGGAACGCGGGAAGGAGGTCAAGGGAAACACGGGCGCACCCGATGACGAGGACCTGCGAAGCCTGAGCGGCTCCCGCCTGGAGCGACTCGTCGACGCCGCCCGACTCGGGATGCAGCAGCGACTCGAGAACGGCGACGAGCTCCGGGTTGAGCTTGCGCGACACGACGGCCGTCGTCGCTGCGAGGCGCTGTGTGGGCCGAACGGGTCAGTCCGTTTGACTCGCGAGAGGGAAGAGGAGGGAGCGAGCGAGGGACGCACGAGGCTGGCGAGGAGGACCTCGGACGCCTGCAGGTCAACGACGCCGTCGTCGTCGCCCTCGTCGTCGTCGTCCTCGACCGCGCGCAGAACCTCGCGGCAGGCAGCGAGCGCGCGCTGCTGCACGCCCTCGGCCGCGATCTGGCTCGCCATGCCCAGCCCAGCGGCGGGCTCCTTGCCCTTGCCCGGGGTGGCGGGGGCCGCGCCTGCGACGGTGAGATGCGCGGTCCAGCGCTCGTGTGGCGTGGTGCACGGCGGCGAGGGCGCGAGGAGCGACGACCAGTAGGCCTGGTGCGCCTCGAGGGCGACGAGGAGCGGCGTCGTCGGCGCGAGGCCACCGCCACCGCCGTCGCGCTCGGTCGTCGACGCCGACTGGTACTGCTCGAGGGTGGCGAGGGCCGCGCGCGCCGAGTCGAGCGGGAACGCCGACGAGGGGCTGTCGAGGTCGGTCGTCGAGAAGGTGCGGAAGATGCTGCGCAGCGCGGCGGGTGACGGGTGCGCCAGCGCGCTCGACGCGGGAGGGTGGTCGGCGGCGGTGAAGACGAACGGGGCCGAGGCGAACGCCCGACGAACGCCGTTGAGCGCCGGCAGGACGTAGGCGATGATGCGGTGCCCTGCGGGTTGAGGAGCGAGTCAGTCGGTGACGGCCACAGCGAGCAGGGGACAGGTGTCGAGCGCACCGGGTGCATCGCGGGTCTGCTTCTCGAGCTCGGCCTGGACGTTGGCGACCGTGTCGAGCACCTTGTCGCGCGCCGAGCTGTCGGCGTTGACGGCGCGCAGGGCGGCGTCGGTGAGGGCGAACGCGAGCTGGTCGGCCGGGGCGAGGTCGTGCGAGGCTGCGTGCGGGCAAGGGCGGTCAGTCGGTGGTGGCGCCGTGGATGGAGGGGATGAGGAGGAAGCGCACTCTGGATGCCGAGAGCGGGCTCGAGGGACCAGCGCGGGACGGCGTCGAGGAGGGCGACGACCTGGTCGAGGTGGGCGCGGTCGTAGTTGGCGACGGCCGTGTACTGGGCGAATGCGACCATGCCCTCGAGCTGGTCGAGCGTCTGTAGGGCGTGCAGGCGGGTCAGTGAAGGGCGCCGCGAAGGTCGCCGAGCGAGGGAAGTGGGGAGGAGGGGAGCGCACGAGAACGTTTCGCTCGCGGTCTTGCGAGTCGCCGTTGCTGAGGCGGGCGGCGATGCCGTTGACGGCATGATTGGTCGCAGGGTTCACGGCGTCGAACGAGGCGGCGAGGAGGGCGACATCGTCGTGGGCCGAGGTGGATGCGAGGTTGGCCGCGAGCGCGCTGAGCAGCTCTTGGTGGAGGTTGCTGCGGGGGCGTGCGCTGTGGTCAGTGGCTGGTCTGCAGTTCTGCACTGCGAGAGACTCACCCGTCGAGCGAGTCCATCGTTTGGCTCGAGGTTGGAAGAGAGAGAGCGAGACGACGGCCCGGCCGGCAACTGTCCCTCTCGCTCTCTCACGCTACACGGCGAGCACAGCTGCACAGCCATGCAAGAGTCGAAGCTCAAGATCACCCCGGCCGACATCCAGTCGGCCCTCCTCGACTCGCTCAACGACGAGGCCGCCTCATCGTCCCCCGACCACCTCGACGACCCAGACAGCTCGACCACGGCACCGCCAGGCGACCACGACCACCCAGCAGACGGCTACACCGACGGCGACCTCCCCGACTTCTCGGACGAGGAACCCGAGCCCGCCGTCGCCCGCGCCCCTCAGCAGCAGCCGTCGACCTCGCGCCTCGTGCCGGGCAAGGGCAAGCCCCGCGGCAAGATCCCGCTCGCCGCCCTCAAGAACCGCATCCAGGTCGGCGGCGCGTCGTCCGCCAAAAAGCAGCCGCCCGCGCCGGCACCCGCACCCGCACCCGCACCCACGTCGACCTCGACCTCGACCTCGACCCCCTCGAGCACCGCCGCCGGCGCCGCGCAGGACAAGGGCAAGGGCAAGGGCAAGGCCGTCAAGTTCTCGGGCAAGCAGCTCGACGACGTCGCGGCGCGCATCGTCAAGGACCACCCAGAGCTCGAGGGCCAGCTCGGGCGCGACGACGTGCAGCACCTCCTCGAGACGCTCCAGATCGACAAGGACGTCATTCGCGGCGACAAGGGCTTCATGGGCAAGGGCGCAAAGGGCATGGGGTGCGTCCGCCCCTCCACCCACCCCTCCCCTTTCCTCTCGATCGGTCCTCACGCTTACTCTCGCGCCCTCTCCCGCCCTCCCTCGCAGCGGCCACAAGTTCTGGCGCACGCAGCCCGTCCCGCAACTCGAGGAGAGTGCGTCCACCCTCCCCCTTTTCCTTTCGTGCCCTCGTCGACCCTCGCTGACCCTCGCCGTCCCCGTCGACCCTGCGCGCGCGTTCGCAGAGCAGGACGAGTTCCGCGAGGGCCCGCTCGAGGCCGACAAGAAGCCCGACGAGGTGCAGCACGAGCCCGTCAAGCTGCACAAGGACTTTAGCTGGGTCACGGTCGACTTGACCGACGAGGCGCAGGTGCGTCGCGCGCTCGAGCCGCCCTTTCTCTCCCTCCCACCCCCTCTCTCCCTCGCGAGTGGAGGAGCCGAGTGTTGATGGTCTCGCCAACGCGCACGCAGAAGAAGGAGGTGTACGACCTGCTCACGCACCACTACGTCGAGGACCTCGACGCCTCGTTCCGGTTCGACTACTCGCCCGAGTTCATCGAGTGGTGCGTCCTCATCCCTGTCACGGTCCTTGATCGAAACTGAGTCCTTCTCACGCATGTTCGCAGGGCCCTCAAGCCGCCTGGGTACGTCCCCGACTGGCACGTCGGCATCCGCGTCGCCGAGACGGGCAAGCTCGTCGGCTTCATCTCGGGCGTCCCCATGGACCTGCGCATCCGCAACGCGTGCGTCCCCCGTCTCGCTCTCGCGCCACGTCGCCTGGCCGTCTGCGCACGCCGAGACTGACGTTCCCACCCTGGCCCGCCGAGCAGGACCAAGCGCGTCACCGAGATCAACTTCCTGTGCGTGCACAAGAAGCTGCGCGCCAAGCGACTCGCGCCCATCCTCATCCAGGAGGTGACGCGCCGCACGCACCTCAAGGGCATCTTCCAGGCCATCTACACGTCGGGCACGTTCCTCCCGACCCCCTTTTCGCGGTGCCAGTACTACCACCGCAACCTCAACCCGGCAAAGCTCGTCAAGCTCGGCTTCTCGGCCGTCGCGCGCAACTCGACCGTCGCGCGCATGGTCAACCACTACCGCGTCCCGGGCGAGACGACGATCCCGGGCTTGCGCGAGCTCGAGAAGCGCGACCTCAAGCAGGCGAGCCGGCTCATGAGGGCCTACTCGGCCCGGTTCGACGTCGCGCCCATGCTCAGCAACAAGGACGTCGAGCACGCCATGTGGGACGGCCGCGGCAAGGAGGTCAACGGCAAGCGCGAGGGACAGGTCACGTGGAGCTACGTCGTCGAGGTGCGTCCCCTCTCTCTCCTCCCTGCGTGCGCGCCCAACCCTGACCCGCATCCGTCGCCCCCCCTCGCTCGCAGGACCCCGAGACGCACCGCATCACAGACGTCTTTAGCTTCTACCACCTGCCCTCCACGGCGATCCAGGCGAGCCCGCCCGCGCGCGTCGAGGCGGCGTACCTCTACTTTTACGCGACGACCGCCGCGCCGTCGTGCGCCGACCTCGGCGACGGGAGCGTCGCCGTCCCCGTGCGCAACTGGAAGGACGAGACCGAGGACGAGAGGAAGGTGCTCGGGGACCGGCTCAAGGCGCTCATGGGTGACGCGCTCACGCTCGTCTCGAGGGTGCGTCTCGCTGCTCTCTTTCTCTCTGGCCCGCCAGACTTGGGCCTCGGCGTCGCTCACGTCTCGCCCCCGTCCCGCAGGCCGGCTTCGACGTCCTCAACACGCTCACGATCCAGGACAACTCGCTCTTCCTCGAGGACCTCAAGGTGCGTCCCGCCCCCCTTCCTCTCTCCCTTCTGCCGGACCTCGCACTGACATCACATGGCCGTCCTCGCAGTTCGGCAAGGGAGAGTGCGTCACCATGTCCTGCCTGCCCTCGTCGCCCCCGCACGCCTCGCTGACCCCCCTTTCGTCCTTGCTGCAGCGGGTTCCTCCACTTCTACCTCTAGTGCGCCTCGCCTTCCTCTACCTCTCTCGGCCCCTATGTGCGCCCCGTTCCTGACCACGTGTTGCCCGCCTGCAGCAACTACGCTACCAAGCCTGTCCTTGGCGGAATCGACCCGAGCGACGGCGGGTCCGGCGTCGGCGTCATCATGCTCTGTGCGTCCCTCTTTCCCCTCTCGCGGTCGTCCTCTCGGACTCGATCTGATTGTCGGCCCTTCGCGCGCAGGATGAGTGCGGCGATACTCGGCCGCAGGCACGGCGGAACTTGTGGAGGTAGCGCAAAGGAGCTGGAGTGGGAGCGGAGCGCAACGCAGTTATTTTCTTTCTCGCTCTCGTCCGTGGGCGTTGAGCAACGTACAGAGCGGCTCGCACTCGCAAGAGAGAGAGACAGAGAGCGTAATGTCGTCGTCGCTGTTCGTCCGATCATTCTTGCCGAGCTGCCGCGTCTTCGTTTCGACAACCACCTCACCCTCGCCCAGCCGACGCGAGAGCGCCGCAGCAGCCTGCACAGAGCTACACGGCTACGACCAGCCTGCACCGACGCCGCACGACGCCATCCTCCCCCATCCGCACCCGCGCCTCCTCATCAGCGACGTTCCGTCGACGTCCTTCTCCCGACTCGACACCACCGCCTGAGCACGATCCCACACCACCATGGCGAGGTCCGTCCCGGACTCTCAGTCGCACCCTCTCCCGCGCCCTGCGCTCACCGGCTCTGCTCCCCCTCGCCCGCAGCCTCAAGCTGGCGTCGCTCCTCCTGCGCACGCTCTCGAAACCGATCGCGACAAAGCTCAAGCAGCAGGCCAAGGAGCACGACGGCTTCAAGAGCCGCACGGTCGCCATGGCCCAGTTCATGCACCGCGCAGAGTGCGTCCTCCTCTTCCTTCCTCCTGTCGTGGCGCACGGAACGAGGCGGTGCTGCCCATCTTCCTCCCTGCCGGCTCGACAGGATGAACGTGAGCAGCCTTTCTTTCTGCGGTACGAGCCTCTGGCGGTGGACCGCGAGCTGACTCGGACCACCGCCCGCAGCTCCGCGTCAAGCTCCTCGGCGAGTCGCCGCGGCATGTTCGCCCGCTGAGCGAGACCAAGGCCATCGAGCAGGGCGCCAATTTTCTCAGCGAGGGCGTGAGTCCATTCTCTCTTTCCTGAGTCGGGCCTGCGTGAGCTGGAGCCCCCGAGCTGACCCTGTGCCGGTCCTGCTCTGCAGTTCCTCTTCTCGGTCGCCGCCGCCATCAGTGCGTCCCGAGCCTCTCTCCCTCCCTCTCTCGCCACCGCCCCACGGACTGACCCGGACCTTCGACGCACACAGTCATCGGCGAGACGTGGCGAGGCAAGCGCGCCGAGAACAAGCGGCGCGACAAGGTGGCGGACGCGCTCGAGGCGCACGAGGCGCAGCTCGAGGCGCTCGAGCTGAGGCTCGTCGAGGAGCAGAAGGAGCGCGAGGAGGTCGTCAAGCGCGAGCGGGAACTGGGCAAGGTCGTCGAGGAGGTGCGTCCACTCTCTTCTTCCTCTTTCTGCGGCGCCGGACTCGCGAACTGACTTGCCTTCTCGCCGCGCCGCAGATCGTCCTCATTGGCCTGCACGGCGGCTTTGGCGAGTTGCCCGACGAGTGGAAGCGGCACCTGGCGGCGGGCGAGCTCGCGCGGCGGTTCGGCACGTCCGAGCGGGTCCTGCGAGAAGACGATGCCGACGACGATGACGAGGCGGGCGGCAGCACGGCGCTCTCGGCGCGGGACGAGGACGAGTGCCCTGCGGTCGACGCCGAGCGATTACCCAAGGCGCTCGAGAGGGCGTCGTCGCTGCTGAGCGCGTCGGCGGCGGCGGACGAGGAGGACCCGGCGGCGGGGCGAGGAGGCGAGCCGAGCGCGAGCACCTCTCTTGCATAGACTCTCGGGCCGTAGCTGCTAGACATGCGTGTGCGATTGGAAGACAGTAACAAGATTTGCGTCTAGAGAGAGAGAACGACCTCCCCTTTTCCCACTTTCGCGCGCTCCTCCTCCTCGCGCCGTCGACAGGGTTCCGCTCCGGCGACCTCGTAGCTTGAGCCCACCACGGAAGCCTCCTCGACGGCGGCTCGGCGACGCGCTCACTCCTGCTTGAGCTTGGTCGGCGGCGAGATGACCGTGTTGGTGATGACCTTCAAAACCTCGTCAATGATGATGACGGGGAACGAGATCAAGACGACGGCCTTCCACTCGGCGACGTTGAGGGGCATGACCTGGAACAGGGTCTGGAGGAAGGGGACGTAGAGGATGGCAAAGTGGAGGACCATGGAGAGGGCGATGGCGCCGCAAAGGTACAGGTTGCTCCACGGCGGGAGCGTCAACAGCGACTCGTTCTCGGCGAGCGAGTTGAGGGCCTGCGCAGAGAGTCGAGTGTCAGGCGAGGGCCGCACAGAGAAGAGAGGACGGACGAGGGCGAAGGACGCACGTTGAACATCTCGATGACGACGAGGATCGAGAGCGAGATGGTCGTGGCGCGCTTGGCCATCTCGTTGGTGAACATGCTGCAGCCGATCGACGGGAACGACTCGGCGCACGAGTGGAAGTGCGTCTGAGGGGGCGGGCGCGTGGGTCAGTGGCGGGGCTCGAGGTGGAGGACGGGGCTCGACCGCCAGCAACAGGGACGCACGAGCTGGTACCACGAGATTTGCGGGCCGCCCTCGTAGAACATGAACCACCAGGCGTCTGTAGAGGAAAGAGGGGAGGGTCAGTCAAGGTCTCGGGCCTCGAGAGGGCGGCGAGGTCGTCCTCGGCGCTCCCCAGGGTCGGTGGCGCGTCTCGAGAGATAGGGAGAGAGGACGCACAGCCAAAGACGGTCGCTGCTCCGACGTAGGTGCCGATGATCAAGTACCGGACGAAGAGCCACCCGCTGATGAGGGGCTCCTTGGACGACCGAGGCGGACGGCGCATGATCTGGTGGTCCGGCGGGTTGAAGCCGAGCGCCGTAGCCGGCAAGCCGTCCGTGATCAGGTTGGTCCACAGGAGCTGGATCGACAGGAGCGCCTCGGGCATGCCGAGGAGGACGGTGAGGAAGATGCTGGAGGAGGAAGAGGGGAAAGGGTCAGGATCTCGTGCGCATGAACGTCGTCGACGACGGGCGAGTTGACGTCGGCGGACTCACGAGACGACCTCGCCAATGTTGCTGTCGCAGGGAGAGAAGAGTCAGTCTTGGTCGCGCTGCGCTCGACACGGCCGCCGAGAAGGGGAAGGGACGCGAGGCAGGGCGAGAGGGCGAGGACGACGAGAAGGTCCGGCTCACCTGGAGATGAGGTAGCGGATGAACTGCTTCGTGTTCTCGTAGATGGCGCGGCCCTCCTCGATGGCCATCTCGATCGTCGCAAAGTTGTCGTCGGCGAGGACGAGGTCCGAGGACAGCTTGGCGATGTCGGTGCCGCTGCCCATGGCGATGCCGATGTCGGCGCGGCGGATCGCGCTCGCGTCGTTGACGCCGTCGCCCGACATGGCGCACACGAGGCCCTGCGACTGGAGGAGCTCGACAATCTTGAGCTTGTGGCCCGGCTCGGTGCGGCTGAACAGGCTCGCGTCGAGGACGGCCTTGACCTTGCCCTGCTCGTCGAGCGCGTCAAACTCGCGGCCGGTGAAGCTCTTGCCCGCGAGGTCCTCCTGCTTGCCAAAGACGCCAATGTCGCGCGCGATCGTCTCGGCCGTCGACTTGTTGTCGCCCGTGATGACGATGACGCGCACGCCGGCCGTCTTGCACTTGGCGATGGCGCCGCGCACCTCGGGCCGCGGCGGGTCGAGCATGCCGACGAGGCCGGCAAAGACCATGCGCTGCTCGAACCCGACGTACTTGGTCGGCGAGTCGACCTTGTAGTGCGCCGCGTCCGAGTCGACGTCGTCGACGTAGGCGAGCGCGAGCGCGCGCAGGCCTCGCGAGCCGTACGCGAGGATGGCGCGGTCGAGGTCGGCGCGCAGGGCGGCCGTCAACGGCTCACGGCCGGACGACGTCTGGATGAACTCGCACCGGTCGAGGACCGACTCGGGCGCGCCCTTGACGTACAGCGCCGCCGTCGTCGCCTCCTTCTCGCGCACGAGGACCGACATCGACTTGCGGTCGCGCGAAAACTCGAACGTGAGCAGGCGCGAGAAGCGCGCCTCGATCTCCGAGTTGACGGCGCCGACGCGGGCGGCGGGCGCGAGCGACGCGAGCTGGTTGGCGGCGTCGGTCAAGCCAATCTTCTCGGCGAGCGTGCGCAGGGCGCCCTCGGTCGGCTCGCCGACGCACGCGTACGAGCCGTTGTCGTCCGAGTATGCGATCTTGGCGTCGTTGCACAGCGAGGCGATCTGGGCGAGGCGCTTGAAAGCCGGGCGCGAGAACGTCTGCGCGTCGACGACCTTGCCGTTCGACAGGACGTTGCCGGTCGGCGCGTAGGTGGTGCCCTCGACCTGGAACTCCTCGACCGTGCCGTTCTCGACGATGGCGAACTGCGGGCGTGCGAGCGAGTCAGTCAAGACGTCCTGAGGAAGTGGGAAGGAGAAGGACCCCGATGCGAGGCCAATTCGCTTGCGAGGTCGAGGAAGGGAGAAAGGGGGGACGCACGTTCGAGACGCTCATCTGGTTCGTCGTCAGGGTGCCCGTCTTGTCCGAGCAGATGACGTTGGTGGCGCCGAGCGTCTCGACACTCGGGAGTGAGCGCACGATGGCGTTCTTGCGGGCCATGCGCGACGCGCCGAGCGACAGGCAGGTCGTGATGACGGCGGGCAGGCCCTCGGGGATGGCGGCGACGGCGAGCGAGACGGCAATCTTGAAGTAGAAGATCGAGCCCTTGAGCACCGAGCCGTGCGAGGGGTCGAAGAAGTTGCGCCAGTTGATAAGCCACACGAGGATGCAGATGACGGCGATGACTTTCGCGAGCTGGTCACTGAACTCGTCGACCTTGACCTTGAGCGGCGTCTTCTGGCCGATCTGGGACGTGATGGACGAGTGGATGTCGCCGATGGCCGTCTCGACGCCCGTCGCGACGACGAGCGCGAGGCACTTGCCCGAGACGACGGTCGTGCCCGAGAAGAGGAGGTTGGTCATGTCCTGCTTGACAGCGTGCTCGTCGGCGACGACGTCGGTCGACTTGCTGACGCTCTGGCTCTCGCCCGTGAGGAGCGCCTGGTCGACCGTGAAGCTCGCCGAGCTGATGCTGAGCACGCGCGCGTCGGCCGGCACCTTGTCGCCGACCGCGAGCGAGATGAGGTCGCCCGGGACGAGCTCGACGGCGTGCACCTTGGCGGTGCGGCCGTCGCGAATGACCTTGGCCTCGTCGGGCGAGTACTCCATGAGGGCCTGTCGCGGGGCGGCAGGGAGGAGGGTGAGCTGACGCGGATGTGTGAGAGGGGGAGGACGACGAGGACGCACCTCGATGGCTTTCTCGGCGCTCGTCTCTTGCGCGACGCCGACCCATGCGTTGGCGACGAGGATGGCGAGGATGACGACGGGCTCGACGTAGGCGGTCGCCTTGTCGTCGCCCTCCTCGAAGAACGCGAGGACGAGCGAGACGCCGGCGGACGCGAGGAGGATGAGGACGAGCTGATCCTTGAACTGCTCGAGGATGAGCTTCCACAGCGGGGCCGAGTCCTCCTGCGGCAGGACTGGAGGCGCGAGTTTTGATCGAGTTCCCGAAGGACGGAACGAGGCGAAGCGGACGAGGGAAGAGATGAGCGAGGTGAGCGCGCGCTCCTGTAAGGAGAGGGTGAACCGAGTCGGACGCACCGTTCTTGCCGAACTTGCGCTGGTTGTCGTCGACCTGCTTCGAGGTGAGGCCGCGCTCGGGTTCGACGTGGAACTCGCGCAGGAGCTCGTCGGCCGTCTTGGTGTGAGCGAGCTTTGTGGCCATGGTGGTGGAAGGCTCGAGGGTGTCGAGAGGTGGTCGACTGGGCCGTGCAAGCTGGACCTTGCTCTGCTTGGGTGGAGGAAGCGAGAGTGGACGGCGTGACGAAGCGCGAGCTGGAGGAGGCGGCGGAGGCGCCAGGCGGAAGCGAGGCAAGGCCGAGCCTCCCCTCGACCGGGACAAGCAGCAGCTTCTCGTCCCGACGCGACAGAGACGCGTCGACCCTCTCAAGCCCTCACCACCTCTCGGAGCGACCCGGCATGGGCGAGCTCGTGCCCGACACTCCTCGCGGCACCGCAGAGCCGCACGCCCACCCGCCCGGCGACGCACCGCCCGCGACCCAGTTCCTCGACTCGCACGGCCAGTCGTACCTCCTCGACAACCTCGCAGGCGACTCGAGCAGGCGCACGTCGTCTCAGCTCCCTGCGACGCTCCCTGACCGACCCGACCTGAGCGCCGGCAGGCCGCACATCGAGCGCAACGACGACGACGACGACGTCGACCAACTCGACGAGGACTCGGTGCCCGACTCGCAGCAGCAGCAGCAGCGGCTCCCGCCAGACGACGAGGCCAACACGCTTCAGGACTCGCTGCCCCTCGCGACGCCCGCCGGCGGCCCTCCTCCTCTTCCGCTCCTCCGCTCCCAGTCGGCCCTCGTCCTCGGACCTGACGACCCCTCGGGCTACTCGGACCACGAGCCCGGCGTCGGCGACCTCGGCGAGACGCAGGCCGCGCACAGCCTCGACGACGACGACAGCTGGGCGTCGCGCGGCGACAAGAGCCGCAGGCGGTCGGTTGGCGGGCGCGGGTCGGGCCGGGCGAGCGTGAGCGTGAGCGGGCGCGAGCTCGACGACGAGCTCGACGGCGAGGACGACGTCTCGATGGACCTGACGAGGGCCAATGGTCGAGTTCTCCCGAGCCACGAGGACAGCGGCGGGCACGAGGCGCCTCGCGCTTCCGACTCGCAGAAGGAGAACCCGTCGCCATCGCTCCCGTCGGCGCGCTCGCAGGGCTACCCGCCCTTCAGCCTGTCGGTCCAGAGCAACGTCGACGACGCGAGCGGCGCCCCGTCGTCGTCGCCCGCTGTCGCCCTGCACCTCCTCGCCTCCCGACGCCCGGCGACGAGGAAGGCCTCGCCTGGGACGGGCGGCCTCGACAAGCCGCAGGCGAGCGCCGACAAGGCGGGAGGCGCGCCGTCCTCGTCGAGTGGCCGTCGAGCGCTGTCGTCGAGCTCGAATGCGTGGGATCCGTCGACGAGCATGAGCGGGCCCGAGGTGCGCTTCACCTTCTCCCTTCTGTCTGCCCTCCCACATGGGACGCCCGACTGACACCTGCGACACCCAGACCTCGACGCCCGCCTTCGCCAACGTCCCTCCTGCTCCTCCCGTCACCGCAACCCGCACCCTCCCGACACTCACCCTCGCCGACCCCGACCCGCTCGACCCACCCCTCGCGCGCTCGAGCACTCTCCCCCTCGCTCCACCGCGCCGCGCTCCGACCGCCGCCGCCGTCGTCAACTCGGACCTGCTCGCCTCGTCGGCGGCCATGAAGGCCGTCGTGCCCGGGAAGAAGAAGCGCCGCGCCGAGGCGTGGGACGGCATCTCGCAGTCGGACGAGTCGGTGCGCGCGAGCGAGTCGCTCGCGACGTCGGCGCCCGACCACGACGTCGATGCCAACGCCGAGAGCGCGACGCTTCCGCCGACGCTCGTGCACGACGCGGGCGAGCCGGGCGCCGGCGCGAGCGGGACAGGGCGCGAGGCGCGGGAGGAAAAGGAGGGCGAGCCGGTCGAGGACGAGACGCCGCTCGACGCGACGATCCGTCACGACGAGGGCGCCGGCGACGAATCGGTGGGCAGCTCGTTGCCGGCGACGGCGGCGGCGACGGGACCGGTCGCCGAGGACGAGGCCGACGAGTCGTCGCTCGAGCCGCTTCCTCGCCGCAACCCCAACCTCCCGCCGCTCTTCTACGACGGCCCGACCGCGACCGCCTCGTCCTCGGGCTCGTCGCCCGGCTCGCGCAGCCCCGTCAAGGCCGACGCCGCCACGGCCTCGAAGGGCAAGAACCGCCTGTCCGACATCTCGGAGCTCAAGAGCTCGCTCGAGCCGCCGTCGCAGGCGATCGAGGTGCCCGCGACGCAGACGCAGTACGACGTGCTCCAGCCGGCGAGCGCCACGACGCAGGACGTCGAGGTCGACAGTGCGTCCCCGCTTTCCCTCGCTCTCGGACCCCGCGCCCGACCCTGGACACTGACACCTCCTCGAGCGCCCGCAGAGAGCTGGCACGCCTCGTTCCAGCACGACACGTCGACCGACAGCGCCGCGACGCACCGCCAGTCCGCGCCCGCACCCCTTACGCGCGCCCTCAAGCGCGTCGCTCCTCCCCCGACCCCTGTCGCCGACCACGCCGCGGCCTCGTCCTCCGCCTCCACTTCTCGCCCTCGCTCGCGCCTTCCCTCGCTGCACGACGACGGCGCCGACCTGTCGACCCTCCCGCAGGCGACGCAGCACCTCCCCGTCCCCGAGTCGTCCCCCGAGGTCCCGCTCCAGCAAGCCGCGTCCGCGCGCGCACGCTCGCCGGCCTCGCGCCGCACGCCGTACGCCGGCCCGAGCAGCAGGGGCGTCGTCGTGCCGGACAGCGACGGCCCGACGCAGGAGGAGCAGCAGTTCGTCGCCGAGTCGGTTCGCGCCGTCGCCGCCGCCAAGGGCAAGGCCAGCCGCGATGCGGGTCGGGCTGCGGCGCCAGCGCGAGCACACGCCGCCGCGATGGACGTCGACGAACCGATCCTCGAGCAGGACTTTGGCGGCGGGTTCGACGGCGGGGAGGAGGACGAGGAGATGCGCGACGAGGGCACGCTGCTCGAGGAGGCGCGCGAGGAGGAGGAGCAGCCTGCGCCCGTCTCGGCGACCAAGGGTAAGGGCAAGGCTAAGGCTAAGGCCAAGCCTAAGCCCAAGCCCGTCGAGCGCGCCGTCGTCGAGGCGCCCGAGCCGGTCAAGAAGGTCAAGAAGGTCGTCGCGCCGCCGCCGTTCAAGGGCAAGAGCAAGGACAAGGGCAAGGGCAAGGCCAGCTCTCGCGCCTCTACTTCCTCTCGTCGTCGTGCTCGCGACGACGACGACGACGACAACGACGAGGCGAGCGATGCGCAGCAAGAGTCGGACGACGCGCTTGACCTGTTCCACGAGACCAACTACTCGGCGCCGCCCGCGCTCAAGAACAGCAAGGCCCGTTCCGCACGCGCCTCGGCCCGCGCTCCTGTCGTCAAGAAGGACAAGGGCAAACGTCGGGCGAGCGCGACGCCGCCGCCGCCACTCGACGAGGACGAGGACGACGCTCCTTCGCCGCGCAAGAAGCGCAAGGTCGCCGCCACGCCCGTCGTTGAGATCCCGGTCTCGTCGCCGGTGCGCAAGCCGTCGTCGTCGAGGGCCACGTCGGCGACCAAGAAGCGCGTCGTCGCACCGTCGTCGGCCGTCGTCAAGAAGGGCGGTCGTCGCTCGAGCGCGAGCGCTGCGTCGACGAGGGCCGCCTCGCCCGAGCCGCCCGCCGCAGGTCCTTCTCGCTCTCGCCTCCGTTCCGCCAGCCGTAGCGAGCCCGCTCGCACGCCCTCGCCCGCCCTCACGACCGACTCGAAGCCGTCGATCAAGTCGCGCCTGCTCCCGTCTGCGCCCTTCACGCGTGTCCTCGCCTTTTGGCGCGACGGCGACACGGGCTACTACCCGGGCACGATCGTCGCGCTCGTCGGCGGCAAGTTTGACGTCCTGTTCGACGACGGCTCGCGCGGCAAGATCCTGCCCGACGAGATCCGCCGGTGCGAGCTCGTCGCGGACGACCGCTGCACGTCGTGGGACCACGAGCCCGACACCGAGACGCAGCGTGGCTCGTTCGACCGCGAGCTCGTCGTCACGGCCGTCGAGCGCGAGGCGCCGGCCGACGAGGATGACGAGGCGGCCGCCAAGCCGGGCCAGGGCCTGAGCGCCGACGACGTCCTCGTCGTGCGCGCCGGCACCCGGTCGCTGCGCATCCCCGTCTCGGCGATCCGCATCAGCCCGCGCAACGCGCTGCAGCTCGACGACCGGCGCCTGACGGACGACGAGCTCGCCCTGTTCGAGGGCAAGGAGCGCCCGCGCCGCACGACGCTGCAGCGGCTCGACCTGCTCAAGGCGCCCAAGGCGCCCGCCGTCGACGAGATGCGCAAGGTGACGGGCGCAGAGCGCGACCGCCTGTTTGGGCGCACTGCGTTCATCGTCACGACGAGCACGGCGGGCAGCATCGCCGTCGGCTCGGCGTCGTCCTCGTCATCTTCGGCGGCGGCGGCGGCGGCGGCGACGCGCAAGCAGCTCGCGGCGCCCGTGTTTGACCGCGGCGCGTTTATAAAACTTAAAACCTTAGAGGCTATTTAAGTTGCTGATTTATATTAATTTTATTGTTCAAACATGAGAGCTTAGTACGTGACTCGTCGCCAGAGCTCGAGTTCCGCAAGGCCGACTTTCGCCACGTCGAGGACATCTTCCTGTTGACGAACCGCGCGTGTCAGACGAGCAAGTACCTCGTGTCGCTCGCGCTCGGCGTCCCGTGCCTGTCGCTCGAGTTTGCCGTGCACTCGACGGCCGCCGTGCGTCCCCCTCTCTCTCTCTCGCATCCTCTTCCCTCTCGAGCGCAACACTGACTCGCTCGCCTCGAACACACAGGGAGTCCTCCTCGACTGGCGCCCGTACCTCCTCACGGCCGGGTACCTGCACGACCTCGGCACCTACGGCCTCGGGTCGCAGCTGCGCGCGCTCTCCAAGACCGAGTACGGCCTCGAGTCACTCGCGGCCGTGCACGCCAAAGGCGGCGTCTTCAAGGGCAAGAGCTTTGTCGTCGTCATGCGCAAGGGCGACCGGGCCAAAGCCGACGTGCGTCGCCTTGCTCTCCCTCTCCCTCTCCCTCGTCGATTCGCCCCGTCCCTGACCCACCCTTGTTCTCTCGCCCGCCCCGCCGCCGCAGACCCTGTCAGAGCGCTCCTACGCCGTCTTGTCCCTCCTCGCGTGCGCCTCGGCGCGCCTCGTCCACTTTGTCGCCACGGTCGACGACGCGCGCGCCGCCACGGGCTACGACTACGTCTTCCTCGAGGACGACTCGGCCGTCGTCGGCGCCGGCGGCAACGGCGGCGGCAAGGGAGGGTCGTCGTCAGCGTCGGCGGCGGCGGCGTCGTCGGCGTCAGCGCTCAGGCACCACAAGGGCCTCGTCAACATGGTGTGGCTCAAGCAGTGCCTCATGGCGGGCAGGCTGCTGCCGGCTGAGCGCATGCGGCAGGTCGACGAGTGACCATGCGCGGCGGGGCGCGAGACGGGCCTTGACGAGGAGCGTGCGAGGGTCGTCGGCGGCGTTGTACACTTTCCTGCCCTCGTTGTTGTTCGCTTTTGCAGTCCCTCTCTCTGTGCAACTCGCTCGCTTTCAGGATCTCTCACAGGTCGGTTTCGTACTCGCGCGGGCCGGACGAGAGACAGAGAAGGAGAGGGGAACGTGTTCCAGGGCGACGCGACTCGTCGTCGTCGTCGTTGCGCTCTCGTGCTCGACGGCAAAAGAGAGGCAAAGACAGAAGGAGAGAGTGTGCGGCGAAATTGACAGGCGGGCACTCGATGCGCTCCGTTCTGACGGGAGGTCGCCCGAGGGGCGGGCGCGAGACCAGCCTTCTAATTGATCGTCGCGGTTCCACAGAGGGAGGTACTCTAGCTTCTCGGAATCCCGACCTGCCCTGGGGTGGCGGCGAGGTCGGACTGTCTAAGGTATCGAGAGCGGGGGAGGGAGGGAGGGGGGACGAGGGAGGTTGGGAAGGTTAGTGAGGCGACGCTGCGCTCGACGGCGCGCTCCGTGCCGGGGCGGGGCCGTGTTGGCTGACTGGGCGATGCGGCGAGGCGGTCGGCGGAGCGCAGGCGGGCGCACGAGGGCGAGAAGCAGAGGCACAGCCGGGTACAGGTGCCGCGAGGCCGCGAGCGCGGGCGAGGCTGGGGCGCACGACGAGGCCGTCGTGTCGAGGCGACCGCAGGGGTGCCCGCTCTCGACAGGAGCGACGTCGAAGGCGGAGCCGGGGCAGGTCGAGTCGCGGCGGCCGAGTCGTCCGAGCTCGCCCGCGACCACACGGTCCAGCGCGAAGCACGCGCAAGAAAAGCTGCGTGGATGGGGAGGGACAAGGGAGGGAAAGGGTCAGCGAGCCTGCATGGCGGCGCACACGCGCTGAGAAGGAGAGAGAAGAGGGCGCACCTAAAACAGCTTGCCCGCCCGAGACTGGCGAAGGCGGACGACGATCCCTCGCGTCCACGAGGGGGAGCAGCAGGTGGGTGCGTGTCGTGGCAGGCGAGGTGCGGGGGAGCTGGTGGTGTGCGCAGTCTGTGGAGCTAACCCTGAGCGGGGCGAGGTGGTTGCGGCAGAGTTGCGAGTGAGAGAGGAAGGAGGAGAGCGACGAGCGAGCGCGAGGAGACCCACGCCTCGCATACAGCAGCACCTCTCGGTCCCACGCACAGGCTACTCGACTGCCTGCTGTGCAGTCCACTGCTTGGACGCACCTGCGCACCCACCCACCACCGCCCCAGCAGCGAGCAGCGCCGCGCGACCCGACTCGCCTCGCTTCGCTTCGCCGACCGACCGACCGCCCGCCCGACCACCTCGCAATCCAGCTCTGCAGGCCATCGAGACGAGCACAGTGCGTCCACCAGTCCTCCTGTAGTCGATAGGCGTGCGTGCCCTGGCGCCCGAGGCCCGCCGTGCTGACCGGACCTCTCCCTTTCCTTCATCGGTGCAGTCCGACTCGCCCTCCTCGCGCCCTACACCACCGCCTCGCGAGGCCCACGACACCTGCACAGCGTCGTCCTGCACCCTCTCGCACCCGACGAGCCCTGGCAACCCTCGCCCGAGCGTCCCCCCTCCCTCCTCGCGCACCTCGCTCGCGCCTCCTCCCGCTCGCCGCACCTGCGCCAGGCACGCACCACCACGCCCGCCGCAACTCCGCACGGCGGCCAACACCCGCCCTGCTCGACGCCGTCCGCTCGCCGCCACTGCCACCATGGCCAGCGACGCCAACCTCCAGCAGCAGCAACAGCACCACTCGTCGGCGTTCCCGCCAGAAACCCCGCCCGGCCTTGCCTCGTCGTCGTCGTCCGCGTCCTACCACGACCAGGTCGCCGCCGCTCAGCACCAGCACCAGCAGCATCAACAGCAGCAGCTCGCTCAGCAGCACCACCACCTCCAGCAGCAGCAGGCCTACATGCAGCAGCAGCAGCAGCAGCGGTACCCCGTCCACCCGCCTAGCACCCCCCTCAGCCACGCCTCGCCCCAGCCGACCACCTCGCCGAGTGTCAAGATCTCGCCCGACACGCTCGCGAGCCTCACCGGCGGCTCCAGCGGCGGCGTCGGCGGTGGCGGTCCAGGCGTCGCGCAGGCGAGCTCGCCCTTCTCGGGCGGCGGGTCCGTCATCTCGCCGACGGGCTCGTCCTTCTCGACCGCGGGCCACATGGGCGGCGGCGGCGGCGGTGGTGGTGGGCCCGGGCCGGGCGAGGCGGGCGAGGGCGCCGGCTTCTCGCGCACGGCCGCCATGGCGCTCGCGGGCGCCTTGGGCATGAGCAGCGCGCCGACGATGCAGCCGTCGCAGCAGGCCGGTGCCGCACCCGGTGGCGGCGCAGGCGGCGCAGGGCCCATGTCGCTCGCCGGCATGGACGTCGACCTCGGCTCGTTCGCGACGCCGCCACATTCTGGCCCGTCGTCGACCGGCGGATCGACGCCGTCGAACGGCTCGGGCCCGCCCTACTACGCGTTCCAGTCGCAGCAGCAGCAGCCGTCGGGCGCGTCGTCGGCGTCGTCGTCGGTCCCGTCGGCCCAGCTCACGCAGAACACCCTCCCGCCGCCGTCGCACCCGGCGCCGACCCTCGGCTCGGCACCGCGCCACCACCCGTACGCGCACCCGTCCCGGCCCGGCCTCACGCCGTCGCACAGCCAGACGTCCATCTCGGGCCTGCCGCACTACCTCTCGGCGAGCGCCGGGGCCTCGCCTGCGTCGTCTGCTGGCGGCCCGACGCCCTCGCCCGGGCCGCCGCCCTCGGCCACGCCTGAGCCTCCTGGCGGCGGCGGCGGACAAGGCGGCGGGACGTTCGCGCTCGGGCTCCCGGGCCTCTCGTCGGCGCAGGTCCCCTCGCGCGTTCACTCGGCGCCAGGCCACATCCTGTCGCTGTCGACCTCGGGCCTCGACGGCCACGGTCACGGGCACCTGCTCGGCCGCGCGGGCTCGCCCCACCTGAGCGCGGACCCGGACTCGATGGGCGCGCAGCAGCAGCACCGGTTCCTCAACGGCATCGACCAGCAGCCCCTGTCGGCCATCTCGATGGGCGGCGACGGCAGCGTGTCGGGCAACGACTTGCTCCTCTTGTCGACCAACTTGGCCCCGTCGTCGACGACGCCCGGGCTCGGACCCGGCCCGAGCAGCCTCGCGCCGCCGTTCGGTGCCACCGGGCCCGGTGGCGGCGGCGGCGGCGCGCTCACGATCGACACGCTCCAGGCGTCCAAGGTCATGTCGTCCCTGACGGCGCCCCAGTCGGCCCCGGCGACGACGACGCTCGAGGACGACCGGCTCCCGCCGGGCGCGTACAACGACAGCGTGCGCGCCGCCATCTCGCTCCTCCAGAAGCGGCTTCCGATCATGGGCGCCGCGCTGTCGACGAGCGAGGCCGAGTCGGGCCAGGACGAGGAGGAGATCTGGAAGGGCATCGAGGGCGCGTACGAGGAGCTCAAGCGCATCATGAGGGGCAGGAGGGACACGCGCCGGCACCACGGCATGGGATCCGCCAGCTCCAAGGTGCGTCCCCTCTTCCTCCCTTTCTCTCCCCTAACGTGCAGTCACTGACTCTCTGCGCTCGTCCTACAGCGCACCGTCTACACGATGGAGCTCGAGTCGCCCGTCACGCCCATCGACCGCGACCGCTCGAACTTCCTCGGCGCGCCGCCGCTCGTCCACTCGCACTCGACGCCCGACGTCGGCCTGGCCGCGCAGGCGACCGCCGCACGACAAGCCGCGACCGCCCAGATGCAGCAGCAGCAGCACGCCGCCCAGCTGCAGATGCAGCAGCAGGTCCAGGTCCAGGCCGAGGCGCACGCGCGCGCCCAGGCGCAGCTCCAGGCCGAGGCGGACCGCGCCCGGGCCGAAGCCGAGCAGCGCGCGCGCGCCGAGGAGGACGCGCGGCAGCAGATGGAGAACGAGGCGCACATGCGGGCCGAGGCCGAGGCCAAGGCGGTTGCCGAGCAGCAGCGCGCCGAGCAGGCCGTCCGCGAGGCCGAGCAGTACCAGCAGCAGGTCATGCAGGCCGAGCAGATGATGCAGGCTGAGCAGCTGCGCCTCGCGCGCGAGCGCCTCCACCAGCACATGCAGGAGGGCGCTGCCGGCGCGCCGCAGACGCTGCCCAACCCGCCCGTCGAGATGCAGCAGTCGCAGTCGCAGGGCCAGCCTCCGCCTCAGCAGCAGCAGCAGCAGCAGCAACACGTCGGCCTCGACCAGCAGCAGCAGCAGCAGCAGCCGGCGCAGCTCTCGTACGCCAACCCGAACCCGTTCGGCCAGCTGCAGCCACCGCCGGGCATGCCGATGGGCGCGCTCCCGACCTCGTCGATCTCGACCAACGGCCTGTCGCAGAGCCTGTACCCGTCGCACGCCGGCAGCCAGCACGGCACGCCGCAGCCGTCGTCGGCCTTCTCGCCTTACCCGGGCGGCTTCGACCCGGCGGCCGACATCACGATGCAGCAGCTCCAGCAGATGCAGGGCCTGCCCGGCTATCCGCTCGGCGGCGCGCAGCAGCAGCAGCAGCAACAGCAGCAGCAGCAGGCGCCGCTCGGCGACTCGGTCGACCCGGCCTCGCTCGGCGGCATCGCCCCGAGCACCGTCTCGCCGCCGAGCGCCGGCCCGTCCGCGTTCGCCTCACTTGCCACCAGCACCGGCCCGGGCCCCGTGCGCCAGTCGCGCTCGCGCGCCGCGTCCCAGTCGGGCTACACGTCGTCCGGGTCGAGGTCTCGCGCCGCGTCCGGCTCGGGCTACCAGGTCCTGCTCGAGAGCCGGTCGCGCGCCGCGAGCTCGGCGAGCTCGGTGTACCAGACGTTTGAGCGCGACGAGGAGGACGACGAGGGCGAGGACGGCGCCGACTTTGAGCACGAGATCGACGTCGGCGGCAACGGGCCCGCGAGTGCGCGCTCGAGCCAGATGGGCGCCGCGAGTGCGGGCGTCGACCAAGACACCAAGGCGAGGATGGACCCGGTCTTTGTCGACTTTCTCGCGAGCGTCTGCTCAAACCGTGCGTCGGCCGTTCCCCTCCTTCTCTGCCGCATGCGCCGCACGGACCGCCCTGGACCCAGACTGACTCTTCTCTCCCTCCTTCGTCACGCACGTCCACAGTCGACGCGACCGACTCGAAGGGTGAGCCGATCCACCAGACGCTCATGGCGAAAAAGATGGAGAAGCTCGACCAGAGCCACGACTTTCGCCCGTTCAAGTTCCGCATCCAGGCCTTCACCAACGCGTTCGCCGAGTCGCTCGCACGCTCGGGCGCGTTCGACTCGGAGGTGCCCGTCAAGAAGGTGCGCCAGTACCTGTGGGCGCAGCCGTACATCTCGCGCTTCAACGACGACGGCAAAAAGGCCAAGGTGCGTCCACCCAGCACTCTCTCTCTTCCCCTCCTCCCCTCCCACGCTCTGCCCCGACTGACCATATGCCTCGCACCCCTGCAGTCCAAGGGCAACCACATCTGGACCGTCGAGGCCAAGAAGATGCCCGACAAGAAGTGGCTCTTCCGCGAGTTCACGCGCTGCATCAAGGGCACGGCGCCGTCGGTCGCGTTCGTCGGCCTCACGTGGTCGTGGGCGCCGCGCGTGTGGGACCCGCAGTGCTCGAGCGCGGCCATCGACGCGTCGTTCATGTCGCCGAGCCTGCCCGAGTGGCTCGCGTGGGACGACAACGTCCTCCAGGGCGAGGTGCCCGAGTCTGCGCTCGGGCAGACGCTCGAGGTCGAGGCCGTCGCGACGTTCCAGATGGGCAACAAGGTGCAGCAGCTCAAGGCGTCGACCCACTTCCTCGTCGCGTCGCCGCACGACACCGAGGACCCGGCGCTCGCGCTCCAGGCCGCCCAGATCGCGAGCAAGAACAAGGAGGAGGAGCGCGAGCGCCTCAACGAGCCGTCCGAGGACCAGAAGCCGCTCCTCATGGGCTCGGCCGACAACCTGCAGCTCGCGAGCCCGCCCGACTCGGGCGCGCAGTTGTACCGCTCGCCAAGCCTCGGCGGCTCGGGCCTGTTTGAGCCGCAGCCTGGCGGGCAGCTCCTGTCGGCGCACCTTGGCGGTTCGGGCGCGGGCTCGTACTCGTCGAGCCTCGGTACGCCCGGGAGCGGCCTCGAGGCGAGCTTCGCGCAGCAGCTCGAGGCGCAGCACCACCAGCAGCTGCAGGACGAGCACCTCCTCGCTCAGCTCCAGCACCACTCGGGCGGCCAGCAGCAGCAGCAGCAGCAGCAGCTCCAGGGCGACATGCAGGTCGACGACGCGCAGGCGGCGCTCCACGCCCACTACGCAAACCTCGCCATGCAGCAGAGCCAGTCGTTCCAGGCCCTGTCGCCCGGTCAGATGTCGTTTGCGCCGCCGCCCGAGCTCGTGCAGACGGCCCTGCAGGACGCGGCCGGCATGGGGATCGACCCGGCGAGCTGTGCGTCCCTCCCTCTCTCTCTTCCTCCCCTCTTTTCGCCTCGGTCGCCGGATCGCTCACTCTCTTGCTCGCACTCGCAGTCACCTCGATCCACCCGAACGTCCTGTCGCAAGCCACGTCCGGCACGGGCACCCCGGCCGGCGTCTTCCACCTGCACGACATGGGCCAGCAGCCGCCGTTCACGCACGAGCCCTCGAACATGTAACCTCGCCGCCCTCTTTCCTCTCTCTCCCCCTCTCGCCTTTGTCTTCGTTCGTCGCCCCTTGTTGTGTTCGTCCTTGTTTCGACTTTCCGGGCTCGAGGGCCCTCCTGTCCTTCCTCCTCCTCCCTCCCCTCCTTCAAAAAAGGGCCGCACCCTCTCGCCCTCGCCCTCGTCCTCGCCCACGCAATTTGTCGTAGAGGCACTCTCGCACTCTCGTTCGTCGTGTACCTGTACCACCCCCGCCTCGTACGGACCTCTTCCCCTCCCTCGCTCTTCCTCCCTCCCTTGTCTCGAATAGAACCGACGCCGTCGTCGCGCCTTTTCGGCGTTGACGCGCGCACAAGATGCCTTCCCTTGGAACTCGATACAGCGTTCATGGACTCGGGTGGTCGCCTGTCGAAGAGTTGCCTCGCGCGTGAGAGGCCGGGACGTCGTCGTCGTCCCGAACGCTCGCCTCCTCTTCTTCTCGCGGCCTCTCCTCCTCGCCCTCTCGTCTTTCGCCTGCTGCCTCGCCGTCACTCCGAGATGCTCGTCGCGAACTTTGGCCTGACTGGGCCGACGAGTCCGCCGCGTCGGACCCGCTCCCCGTCGACCTCGCCTTCTCGCGAGCCATCGACCTCGCCCCGTCGTCGCGCTCCGGCCGGCAAACCTCTCCCCCCTGTCACGCGCCAGCCTCTATCGCCCCCCCCGACGTCGTCGCACGACCCATGCGAGCTCTTCCCGAGCGACGACGCGCTCGCCGCGACGGCCTCGTCCCCGACAACTCGCGACGCTCCCGGACCACCTTCGCACGACACATCGTCACGCTCGCCATCGTCGCCGCCGACCCGGCACCACCTGCGCTCGTCGTCGCTGCTCGAGGCGGCCCACATCGCGCCGCGGGACGCAACGTGGCAGTGCAAGGGCGACGAGGGAGGGCTGTGCTTCGCGAGGCGGGACCAGTCGGCGCGCAGCTGGGAGGACGAGCCGGGACCTGGATACGGTGCGCCCAGCGCTCTCTCCCTCTCTCTCCCTCTCTCTCTCTTTGCGACGACGGCAGACACGAGAGCTGTCAGCATTGCGGTCCGCAGGCGTCCCTTGCGACGGTCACGACGTGCGCGAGGTGTGCGGCGGCGTCGTGCTCGCGTCGCACGAGGCCGAGGACACGCTCGGCGGCGCGACGCACGAGGCGACGATCATGCGTCGGCACGGGTCGCAGCAGGAGGAGGACGCGGTCGTCGTGGCACGCTCGTGAGGAGGGCGACGAGGGCGGGGCCGGTGCGAGCGCGGCATTTCGCGGGGGCCGTTGCATGTAGGGCAGGCTCGAGACGAGGTGGTCCCTTCTCCAGCCCTTGTGTAGCTTGCAGCGCCGAGCATGAGATCCCAGCACGTTGTGCAGTCGTGCGTCGCGCCAAGCCTCGAGCCCCATCACGAGCCGCCTGGTCCGACTCGTCCTCGCCGAGAGACCCAGAGCCGAGAGCGAACCGGGAGAGCTAGCTGCGCGGTCCAGGTCGAGCGTCGACGCGAGAGCAGGAAGTGCGACGGCGGAGCGACGGCTGCGCTGACGAACCGAGAAGGGCGAAGAGCAGGCTCGACCGATGAGCGGCGTGTGTGCGCGCGCAGATGCGCTCAGAGGCCCTCAGCTCGCCGTCGTCGATCGTACAGGCGGGCTTGAAGGCCGGCGTGTTCGAGGCGGTGAGGTCCTTGGCGCGCAACGAGCGGGGCGAGGGCGAGGGCGACGGGCAGCGGGCAAGGGCGTACGGGGGCGGGCGGTGTGGCGGCTGGTTGCGCGCGCTCGACGAGCATGTGCTCACCCAGCGAAAGGGCGGCGAGGTGACGGTGAGCGGTCGAGAAGAGCGCGAGCCGGAGATGCGACCTTGTGCCGCCAGCTCACCCGTCGCCTCGCCATGACTCACACGGACGCCGTAGTGGCAGCTCCGGCAGCGCTCAAGCGGGTCCCACGACGCGCATGTGCCGCTCCTGCAGCGCGACGAGGGGTCGTCGGGTTCGTGTTGAGGCGACAGCTGGGTGAGTTCAACGCCGTCCACCTCCTCTCTCTCCCCCCTGGATGAGCTGACCAGGTCTGCAACTGCCCACACAGAGATCTCGCTCGTGTTCCTGGTCGCGACCCTCGGCGCAAACGCGCTCACTCGGAACGAGCCCCATCTCTCGACCGCCCTCACCCCGGACCCGTCGTTCCACCTGCGCTCAGTCCCGGCGCGCTTCTTCCACCTGTCGTTCCGCAAGCCCGGTACCGAGCTCTACTACAAGGGTCGCGAGTGCGTCGACGTGCCCCCTTGCCCTCCCTCGCACGCGCAGCTGACCCTCTCTCTCCCTCTCGCAGCGACGCCTTCTTTATCGGTTGGTGGGTCGTCGCCTTCTGCTTCACCCGCGAGGTCGTCATGCGGTGGATCTTTGAGCCGATAGCGCGGCGGAGCGGCATCAAGTCTCGGCGGGCGCTGGTCCGCTTCGCCGAGCAAGGGTGGTCGCTCACCTACTACGGTGCGTCCTCGCCTCTTTCCTCTCGTCCTGCGCGTCCGCCCGACCTGACCGACGACCTCCTCGCAACAGCATGCTCGTGGATGCTCGGCCTGGTGCGCCCGCCTCTCGCTCGACCTGTTCGACCCGCCTCGACCCTCGTCTTACCTCGCCTTGCCCGCCCGCAGTACATCAACCAAACGAGCCCGTACGCGAGCCTCAACACGCTGCACTTCTGGAAGGGCTACCCGCACGACGCGCTGCCGGCGCTCACCAAGTGGTACTGTGCGTCCACTCGCCGTCCCCTCCTGTCCCTCGTCGTGCGCTCTGACCTCGCGCTCTCCTCCTCGAGCAGACCTCGTCTCGACAGCCTGTGCGTCCTTCGCCTCTCTTCTCGACGGTCTCCCCTTTTGCCTGTGTGACCCGGAAACTGACGTTGCCGCCGCACCCTGCGCACAGTCTACCTGAACCAGATCATCGTCATCAACCTCGAGGCGCCGCGCAAGGACTACTATCAGATGTTCGCGCACCACATCATTACGGCCGTCTTGATGATGTTCAGCTACGTCCTGAACTGGACGCGGATCGGCAACACAATCCTGTGCACGATGGACCTCGTCGACATCCTCCTCCCGGTCCGTCCTCGCCCCTCGTCCTTCCTCTCGCCTCTCTTTTCTACTCCCTCGTCCTCCCTCTTCGTCGCCTCACTTACTCACGTCTGTGTCTCCTGCGTGCGCAGCTCGCCAAGCTGTTCAAGTACACGGGGCGGCACAAGGCGTCGGACGGGACGTTCGCGGCGTTCCTCGTGTGCTGGATCGTGACGCGGCACGTCATCTTTGGGCGCATCATCTGGAGCGTCGTGTCGGAGCCGCAGACGGTCCTCGAGTACGACTGGCGGTCCGAGGACGGCTACTACTTCAGCCACAACACGCAGCGGTACTTTGCTGTCCTGCTCCTCGCCCTCCAGCTCCTCATCTGCATGTGGCTCGCCATGAGTGCGTCCTCCTTTTCCTCTTCTCCTCACTCCTCGTCGACCGCCTCGACTGACTCGAGCCTCTCCTGCACGCGCACGCAGTTCTGCGGGTCCTGTACAACATGTTCGTCACGGGCAGCGCCGAGGACAACCGCAGCGACGACGAGGACGACGGCGAGGGCGACGACGAGCCGCCTCGACCGGCGGCGGTCAAGGCGAACGGCCACCACTCGAACGGCGGCGTCGAGAGTCGGAAATCTCGATAGACTCGGGGCCTCGCTTTGTCGTCCCTCTCGCTCTCTCTCTTGCATTTTGCAGCCTCGCAGTCGTTTGCATCGTCCCTAAGAGTGGCTCGTGTTCAGGTGCCGCGCGCGCGAGCAGAGAGGGCGAGAAAACGCGGGCCGCCGCACGAGAGGCGAGCCGGGGACCGAGGGACGACGACGATGGGTCGGTGTCGAGACCTATTCGGTGCTCTTTCCTTCCTCCTCCTCCTCCCCCTCTCCCTCTCGCCATTACGGCTCACGCTCGACTCTCCTCTACCCTCTCCCACCTCTCCCACCACTCGACAATGTCCACCGACGCTGTGTGAGTCCCCTCGCTCCTCTCTGCCGCCCCTCTTCCTCCGACCCAACGACGGCGTCACTCGGCGGCCGACCCACCTCGCCCGCCTCGGCACTCGAGCGCGCGCGCACGCCTCGCACGCATGCTGGTGGGGCTTGCGGTCCAGGGCGCGGTCAGAGCAGGGCGGCATGGGCGCTGGATCGAGCAGGATCTGGGCGCGAAGGTTGGGTGTCGCCGAACCGGGAGTCGGTGTGACGCAGCGAGTCCCCCTCTCGGCGGCGCGCCGCTGTGCCGGCGGGGCGTGCGGGCGACGGTGCCCGGCAGTGCTTTCACTGGACTGCATGGGCATGCGTGCGAGGCGGGCAGGCGGTGGCAGCGAGAGCGGGTCCCATCGATCGCATCTGCCCCTCGGCGTCCGAATTGCCGTCGCTGACTGGTTCCACCTCTTCGTCGCCATGCAGTGCCGACATCGGTCTCATTGGCCTCGCGGTCATGGTGCGTCGCGGCTGTGTCTCCCTCGCATCCTGTCGAGGTCGCCGCTGACCGTCTCGTCCTTTCCTCGGCGCGCAGGGCCAGAACCTCATCCTCAACATGGCCGACAAGGGTGCGTCCCTGCGTCTCTTTCTCGCCTATCGACTTGCACCTACTGACGAGCGTCGCTCTCTACAGGCTTCACCGTCTGCGCGTACAACCGCACCGTCTCGAAGGTCGACCACTTCCTCGAGAACGAGGCCAAGGGTCCGTCCGCTCTTTCGTCCCTCTCTGCCTCGTCCTGGGCCCGACACTGACCCTCGCCTCTCTTGCGTCCTGCAGGCAAGTCGATCGTCGGCGCCCACTCGGTCGAGGAGTTCTGCAAGCAGCTCAAGCGCCCCCGCAAGATCATCCTCCTCGTCAAGGCCGGCTCGGCCGTCGACGACTTCATCAAGCAGCTCGAGCCGTACCTCGAGGAGGGCGACATCATCATCGACGGCGGCAACTCGCACTTCCCCGACTCGAACCGCCGCACCAAGGAGCTCGAGGCCAAGGGCCTCCTCTTCGTCGGCTCGGGCGTCTCGGGCGGCGAGGAGGGCGCGCGCTACGGCCCGTCGCTCATGCCCGGCGGCTCCAAGGCCGCGTGGCCCCACATCAAGGAGATCTTCCAGAAGACGGCCGCCCAGACCGACGGCCAGCCGTGCTGCGACTGGGTCGGCGACGCCGGCGCGGGCCACTACGTCAAGATGGTCCACAACGGCATCGAGTACGGCGACATGCAGCTCATCACCGAGGCGTACGACATCCTCAAGCGCGGGTTCGGCATGGAGGAGAAGGAGATTGCCGCCGGTGCGTCCCCTCCCTCCCTCTCGCCCGCGGTCGTCGTTGTCGTCGTCGTCGTCGTCCAGACCTGACCTTTGCCCTCACGCAGTCTTCGAGACCTGGAACAAGGGCGTCCTCGACTCGTTCCTGATCGAGATCACGACGACCATCCTCAAGTACAACGACGACGACGGCGTCCCCCTCGTCACCAAGATCCTCGACGCCGCGTCGCAGAAGGGCACCGGCAAGTGGACCGCCACCAACGCGCTCGACCTCGGCATGCCCGTCACCCTCATCGGCGAGGCCGTCTTTGCCCGCTGCCTGTCGTCGATCAAGGATGAGCGCGTCCGCGCGTCCAAGGTCATCGGCGGCCCCCAGATCGAGCCGTTCACGGGCGACAAGAAGCAGTTCATCGACGACCTCGAGCAGGCCCTGTACGCGTCCAAGATCATCTCGTACGCCCAGGGCTTCATGCTCATGCGCGAGGCCGCCAAGGAGTACAACTGGACCCTCAACAACGCCGGCATCGCCCTCATGTGGCGCGGCGGCTGCATCATCCGCTCGGTCTTCCTCGGCGACATTACCAAGGCCTTCCAGGAGAAGCCCGACCTCGAGAACCTCCTGTTCGACGACTTCTTCAACAAGGCCAGTGCGTCGACTCGGTCCTCTTTTGCGTCCCTCGCACCTCTCGAGCCCGGACTGACCCCGTCCTCCTGCCTCTCTCTCTCCTTCCCGTCTTCCTCCACCTCCTCGCACCTCAGTCCACAAGGCGCAGCCCGGCTGGCGCCGCATCGTCGCGCAGGGCGCCCTGTGGGGAATCCCGACGCCGGCGTTCTCGACCGCGCTGTCGTTCTTCGACGGCTACCGCACCGAGCGCCTTCCTGCGTCGCTTCTGCAGGCGCAGAGGGACCTCTTTGGAGCCCATACTTTCCTTCTCCTCCCCGAGTACTGCGGCGACAAGTGTGCGTCCCCCCTCCCCCTGTCCTTGTCCTCCTTTCCTGTGGCCGGCAAGCTGACTCTTCCTTCCTCCTCCTCTCCTTCCTCCTCCGCGTTGGCTCGTGTGCACCGCTTCTGCAGATAAGGAGGGCGAGTACGTCCACGTCAACTGGACTGGCCGCGGCGGCAACGTCTCGTCCTCGAGCTACAACGTCTAAGGAGGTCCGCTCGAGGAGGAGGTGGAGGAGGGCAAGGTTGGGTCCCTGCCTCTCTCGCGTGCTGCGCTCCCCTGTGGAGCGTGCAGGTGCGCATGTGAATGTGTTCTCGGTCCCTCTCTGAAAATGCAGTGGTTCTCTCAGCATCCGTGGCTCGTGTTCGGTGAGAGAAGGCTGTGGCGGCTCGTCCGCTCAGATTGGTCCAGGTAGACTCTGTAGATCCTTGCAGCTCTATCTTACGAGAGGCTGAGCATCCGAGAATGCGACCAGGAAGAGGTGCCTCGAGGACACGCAAGTCGCAGCAGAGGACGCAAGAAGGTGCTCAAGTCCAGCTGGAGGACCTCTTGCCCTGCCTCCCTTTCCTTCAGTGCTGCTTGGTGCTTTGCTGGAGGGTACCTGACCCAAGCCACCCTTGGCCTCGTGCAATCAGGTGCGGACTGCAGTGACAGCCTCAGGCTACCGGAACCTCTCAACTTGGGAAGGGTGCAAAAGAGCAAGCTCTCTTCTCTTGTCTCCTGGCCCAGGCTCAGCCGAAACGTCCCCAGCAGACGGCAAGCGCAAGGCTGCCTTCCCGCTGCAGCCCAGGGCATCCAAAAAAGAGAGGGAATAGAAGAGCAGAAGAGCAGAGAACGGCCAAGGGTGATGCTGGAGCCACTCAGGCTCCTTCTGCGGTTGTTCAGGTGGTCAGAGTTGCTCTAGGTAAATCCAGAGCGTAGCACCTGCCACACCTTGACGCAGACCTATGGCAAATTTGCAGGGGTTCAGATCAACATCTCTCTTTGCAGGTAGGCCAGCTTCTCTCATCAGGTGGATGCGGTCTCCTATCCTGGTTCCCCCTCCTTCAGCTCCAGCTGTCCTCATTGGACTGGGATGCTGGAGAGGCTTTTGTGAGAGGGCAAATCGTAGTCCAGCCTAAGGGGCCGGAGTCTTCAGGCCGCCACGCCTTGTTCCTGTAAGTGACCTGCCCTGTAACTCTACAACCCTAAGCTTTGCCATCTGAGGCATCTTGCCCCAACTGGACTGGCCTGTCAGAGGAGGTTTTGTGACGGGCCAAATCGTAGTCCAGCCTAAGAGGCCGGGGTCATCAGGCCGCCACACCTTGTTCCTGTAAGTGACCTGCCCTGTAACTCTACAACCCTAAGCTTCACCATGTGAAGCATCTTGCCCCCACTGGACAGGTCTGTCACAGGAGGTTTTGTGACGGGCCAAATCATAGTCCAGCCTAAGGGGCTGGGGTCATCAGGCCGCCACCCCTTGTTCCTGTAAGTGACCTGCCCTGTAACTCTACAACCCTAAGCTTTGCCATCTAAGGCATCTTGCCCCAACTGGACAGGCCTGTCAGAGGAGGTTTTGTGACGGGCCAAATCGTAGTCCAGCCTAAGGGGCCGGGGTCATCAGGCCGCCACGCCTTGTTCCTGTAAGTGACCTGCCCGGTGACTCTACAACCCTAAGCTTTGCCATCTAAGGCATCTTGCCCCAACTGGACAGGCCTGTCAGAGGAGGTTTTGTGACGGGCCAAATCGTAGTCCAGCGTAAGGGGCCGGGGTCATCAGGCCGCCACGCCTTGTTCCTGTAAGTGACCTGCCCTGTATCTCTACAACCCTAAGCTTCACCATGTGAGGCCTCTTGCCCCAACTGGACAGGCCTGTCAGAGGAGGTTTTGTGACGGGCCAAATCGTAGTCCAGCGTAAGGGGCCAGGGTCATCAGGCCGCCACCCCTTGTTCCTGTAAGTGACCTGCCCTGTGACTCTACAACCCTAAGCTTTGCCATCTAAGGCATCTTGCCCCAACTGGACAGGCCTGTCAGAGGAGGTTTTGTGACGGGCCAAATCATAGTCCAGCCTAAGGGGCCGGGGTCATCAGGCCGCCACCCCTTGTTCCTGTAAGTGACCTGCCCTGTAACTCTACAACCCTAAGCTTCACCATGTGAAGCATCTTGCCCCAACTGGACAGGCCTGTCAGAGGAGGTTTTGTGACGGGCCAAATCGTAGTCCAGCCTAAGAGGCCGGGGTCATCAGGCCGCCACACCTTGTTCCTGTAAGTGACCTGCCCTGTAACTCTACAACCCTAAGCTTCACCATGTGAAGCATCTTGCCCCCACTGGACAGGCCTGTCAGAGGAGGTTTTGTGACGGGCCAAATTGTAGTCCAGCCTAAGGGGCCAGAGTCTTCAGGCCGCCACCCCTTGTTCCTGTAAGTGACCTGCCCTGTAACTCTACAACCCTAAGCTTCACCATGCGAAGCATCTTGCCCCAACTGGACAGGCCTGTCAGAGGAGGTTTTGTGACGGGCCAAATCGTAGTCCAGCCTCAGAGGCCGGGGTCATCAGGCCGCCACACCTTGTTCCTGTAAGTGACCTGCCCTGTAACTCTACAACCCTAAGCTTCACCATGCAAAGCATCTTGCCCCAACTGGACAGGCCTGTCAGAGGAGGTTTTGTGACAGGCCAAATCGTAGTCCAGCCTAAGGGGCCGGGGTCTTCAGGCCGCCACACCTTGTTCCTGGAAGTGACCTGCCCTGTAACTCTACAACCCTAAGCTTCACCATCTAAGGCATCTTGCCCCAACTGGACAGGCCTGTCAGAGGAGGTTTTGGGACAGGCCAAATCGTAGTCCAGCCTAAGAGGCCGGGGTCATCAGGCCGCCACGCCTTGTTCCTGTAAGTGACCTGCCCTGTAACT
>NW_017264932.1:618966-620200 GCF_001329695.1 Rhodotorula graminis WP1 | reverse complement strand
AAGCTTCACCATGGTGAGGCATCCTGCCCCACTGGACAGTCTGTCAGCAGGAGGTTTTGTGACGGGCCAAATCGTAGTCCAGCCTAAGGAGGCCGGGGTCATCAGCCCGCCACGCTTGGTTCCGGTAAGTGACTTGCCCGGTAATTCTACAACCTTAAGCTTCACCTTGGGAAGCATCTTGCCCCAACGGGACAGCCTTGTCAGAGGAGGTTTGGTGACGGGCCAATTCGTAGTCCACCTTAAGAGGCGGGGTTCATCAGGCCGCCACCCTTTGTTCTGGTAAGTGCCTTGCCCGGTAATTTTCAAACCTTAAGTTCCCCCATGTAAGGCTTCTTGCCCCAACGGGACAGCCTGGTCAGAGGAGGTTTCCTGCGGGCCAAATCCTAGTCCACCCTAAGGGGCCAGAGTCTTCAGGCCGCCACGCCTTGTTCCTGTAAGTGACCTGCCCTGTAACTCTACAACCCTAAGCTTCACCATGTGAGGCATCTTGCCCCAACTGGACAGGCCTGTCAGAGGAGGTTTTGTGACGGGCCAAATCATAGTCCAGCCTAAGAGGCCGGGGTCATCAGGCCGCCACGGCTTGTTCCTGTAAGTGACCTGCCCTGTAAGTCTACAACCCTAAGCTTCACCATGTGAAGCATCTTGCCCCAACTGGACAGGCCTGTCAGAGGAGGTTTTGTGACGGGCCAAATCATAGTCCAGCCTAAGAGGCCGGGGTCATCAGGCCGCCACACCTTGTTCCTGTAAGTGACCTGCCCTGTAACTCTACAACCCTAAGCTTCACCATGTGAAGCATCTTGCCCCAACTGGACAGGCCTGTCAGAGGAGGTTTTGTGACGGGCCAAATCATAGTCCAGCCTAAGAGGCCGGGGTCATCAGGCCGCCACACCTTGTTCCTGTAAGTGACCTGCCCTGTAACTCTACAGCCCTAAGCTTCACCATGTGAGGCCTCTTGCCCCAACTGGACAGGCCTGTCACAGGAGGTTTTGTGACGGGCCAAATCGTAGTCCAGCCTAAGGGGCCAGAGTCTTCAGGCCGCCACGCCTTGTTCCTGTAAGTGACCTGCCCTGTAACTCTACAGCCCTAAGCTTCACCATGTGAAGCATCTTGCCCCAACTGGACAGGCCTGTCAGAGGAGGTTTTGTGACAGGCCAAATCGTAGTCCAGCCTTAGGGGCCGGGGTCTTCAGGCCGCCACACCTTGTTCCTGTAAGTGACCTGCCCTGTAACTCTAC
>NW_017264932.1:617917-618866 GCF_001329695.1 Rhodotorula graminis WP1 | reverse complement strand
AGGCATCTTGCCCCAACTGGACAGGCCTGTCAGAGGAGGTTTTGTGACGGGCCAAATCATAGTCCAGCCTAAGAGGCCGGGGTCATCAGGCCGCCACACCTTGTTCCTGTAAGTGACTGCCCTGTAACTCTACAACCCTAAGCTTCACCATGTGAGGCATCTTGCCCCACCTGGACAGGCCTGTCAGAGGAGGTTTTGTGACGGGCCAAATCATAGTCCAGCCTAAGAGGCCGGGGTCATCAGGCCGCCACGCCTTGTTCCTGTAAGTGACCTGCCCTGTAACTCTACAACCCTAAGCTTCACCATGCGAAGCATCTTGCCCCAACTGGACAGGCCTGTCAGAGGAGGTTTTGTGACGGGCCAAATCGTAGTCCAGCCTAAGGGGCCAGAGTCTTCAGGCCGCCACGCCTTGTTCCTGTAAGTGACCTGCCCTGTAACTCTACAACCCTAAGCTTCACCATGTGAGGCATCTTGCCCCAACTGGACAGGCCTGTCACAGGAGGTTTTGTGACGGGCCAAATCGTAGTCCAGCCTAAGGGGCCGGGGTCATCAGGCCGCCACGCCTTGTTCCTGTAAGTGACCTGCCCTGTAACTCTACAACCCTAAGCTTCACCATGCGAAGCATCTTGCCCCAACTGGACAGGCCTGTCAGAGGAGGTTTTGTGACGGGCCAAATCGTAGTCCAGCCTAAGAGGCCGGGGTCATCAGGCCGCCACACCTTGTTCCTGTAAGTGACCTGCCCTGTAACTCTACAAACCTAAGCTTCACCATGTGAGGCATCTTGCCCCAACTGGACAGGCCTGTCAGAGGAGGTTTTGTGACGGGGCCAAATCGTAGTCCAGCCTAAGGGGCCAGAGTCTTCAGGCTGCCACGCCTTGTTCCTGTAAGTGACCTGCCCTGTAACTCTACAACCCTAAGCTTCACCGTGTGAGGCATCTTGCCCCAACTG